>NW_027255470.1:88126-130690 GCF_003086295.3 Arachis hypogaea | reverse complement strand
TATCCCGAGTAGGACACCTAAGGGCGCCGCCAATGGCTCATCCTCGACAGGCACCTACGGTACCCGCAAGGCTTCGGATAGTGTTACGCTCTCTCGCGCCGCATGTTAACAAAATTGTGTGTGCGAACTATAATAGGTGCATACCAGCACTAATGCACCGGATCCATCAGAACTCCGCAGTTAAGCGTGCTTGGGCGAGAGTAGTACTAGGATGGGTGACCTCCTGGGAAGTCCTCGTGTTGCACCTTTTTTTTTTTTTTTTTAACGTCGTGCCGACCTTCATTCTTTAAATGACGCTATCCCGAGTAGGACACCTAAGGGCGAGCCGCAATGGCCTCATCCTCGACAGGCACCTACGGTACCCGCAAGGCTTCGCGGATAGTGTTACGCTCTCTCGCGCCGCATGGTTAACAAAATTGTGTGTGCGAACTATAATAGGTGCGATCATACCAGCACTAATGCACCGGATCCCATCAGAACTCCGCAGTTAAGCGTGCTTGGGCGAGAGTAGTACTAGGATGGGTGACCTCCTGGAAGTCCTCGTGTTGCACCTCTTTTTTTTTTTTTTTAACGTCGTGCCGACCTTCATTCTTTAAATGACGCTATCCCGAGTAGGACACCTAAGGGCGAGCCGCAATGGCCTCATCCTCGACAGGCACCTACGGTACCCGCAAGGCTTCGCAGATAGTGTTACGCTCTCTCGCGCCGCATGGTTAACAAAATTGTGTGTGCGAACTATAATAGGTGCGATCATACCAGCACTAATGCACCGGATCCCATCAGAACTCCGCAGTTAAGCGTGCTTGGGCGAGAGTAGTACTAGGATGGTGACCTCCTGGGAAGTCCTCGTGTTGCACCTCTTTTTTTTTTTTTTTTAACGTCGTGCCGACCTTCATTCTTTAAATGACGCTATCCCGAGTAGGACACCTAAGGGCGAGCCGCAATGGCCTCATCCTCGACAGGCACCTACGGTACCCGCAAGGCTTCGCGGATAGTGTTACGCTCTCTCGCGCCGCATGGTTAACAAAATTGTGTGTGCGAACTATAATAGGTGCGATCATACCAGCACTAATGCACCGGATCCCATCAGAACTCCGCAGTTAAGCGTGCTTGGGCGAGAGTAGTACTAGGATGGGTGACCTGGGAAGTCCTCGTGTTGCACCTCTTTTTTTTTTTTTTTTTAACGTCGTGCCGACCTTCATTCTTTAAATGACGCTATCCCGAGTAGGACACCTAAGGGCGAGCCGCAATGGCCTCATCCTCGACAGGCACCTACGGTACCCGCAAGGCTTCGCGGATAGTGTTACGCTCTCTCGCGCCGCATGGTTAACAAAATTGTGTGTGCGAACTATAATAGGTGCGATCATACCAGCACTAATGCACCGGATCCCATCAGAACTCCCAGTTAAGCGTGCTTGGGCGAGAGTAGTACTAGGATGGGTGACCTCCTGGGAAGTCCTCGTGTTGCACCTCTTTTTTTTTTTTTTTTTAACGTCGTGCCGACCTTCATTCTTTAAATGACGCTATCCCGAGTAGGACACCTAAGGGCGAGCCGCAATGGCCTCATCCTCGACAGGCACCTACGGTACCCGCAAGGCTTCGCGGATAGTGTTACGCTCTCTCGCGCCGCATGGTTAACAAAATTGTGTGTGCGAACTATAATAGGTGCGATCATACCAGCACTAATGCACCGGATCCCATCAGAACTCCGCAGTTAAGCGTGCTTGGGCGAGAGTAGTACTAGGATGGGTGACCTCTGGGAAGTCCTCGTGTTGCACCTCTTTTTTTTTTTTTTAACGTCGTGCCGACCTTCATTCTTTAAATGACGCTATCCCGAGTAGGACACCTAAGGGCGAGCCGCAATGGCCTCATCCTCGACAGGCACCTACGGTACCCGCAAGGCTTCGCGGATAGTGTTACGCTCTCTCGCGCCGCATGGTTAACAAAATTGTGTGTGCGAACTATAATAGGTGCGATCATACCAGCACTAATGCACCGGATCCCATCAGAACTCCGCAGTTAAGCGTGCTTGGGCGAGAGTAGTACTAGGATGGGTGACCTCTGGGAAGTCCTCGTGTTGCACCTCTTTTTTTTTTTTTTTAACGTCGTGCCGACCTTCATTCTTTAAATGACGCTATCCCGAGTAGGACACCTAAGGGCGAGCCGCAATGGCCTCATCCTCGACAGGCACCTACGGTACCCGCAAGGCTTCGCGGATAGTGTTACGCTCTCTCGCGCCGCATGGTTAACAAAATTGTGTGTGCGAACTATAATAGGTGCGATCATACCAGCACTAATGCACCGGATCCCATCAGAACTCCGCAGTTAAGCGTGCTTGGGCGAGAGTAGTACTAGGATGGGTGCTGGGAAGTCCTCGTGTTGCACCTTTTTTTTTTTTTTTTTTAACGTCGTGCCGACCTTCATTCTTTAAATGACGCTATCCCGAGTAGGACACCTAAGGGCGAGCCGCAATGGCCTCATCCTCGACAGGCACCTACGGTACCCGCAAGGCTTCGCGGATAGTGTTACGCTCTCTCGCGCCGCATGGTTAACAAAATTGTGTGTGCGAACTATAATAGGTGCGATCATACCAGCACTAATGCACCGGATCCCATCAGAACTCCGCAGTTAAGCGTGCTTGGGCGAGAGTAGTACTAGGATGGGTGACCTCTGGGAAGTCCTCGTGTTGCACCTTTTTTTTTTTTTTTAACGTCGTGCCGACCTTCATTCTTTAAATGACGCTATCCCGAGTAGGACACCTAAGGGCGAGCCGCAATGGCCTCATCCTCGACAGGCACCTACGGTACCCGCAAGGCTTCGCGGATAGTGTTACGCTCTCTCGCGCCCGCATGGTTAACAAAATTGTGTGTGCGAACTATAATAGGTGCGATCATACCAGCACTAATGCACCGGATCCCATCAGAACTCCGCAGTTAAGCGTGCTTGGGCGAGAGTAGTACTAGGATGGGCTGGGAAGTCCTCGTGTTGCACCTCTTTTTTTTTTTTTTTAACGTCGTGCCGACCTTCATTCTTTAAATGACGCTATCCCGAGTAGGACACCTAAGGGCGAGCCGCAATGGCCTCATCCTCGACAGGCACCTACGGTACCCGCAAGGCTTCGCGGATAGTGTTACGCTCTCTCGCGCCGCATGGTTAACAAAATTGTGTGTGCGAACTATAATAGGTGCGATCATACCAGCACTAATGCACCGGATCCCATCAGAACTCCGCAGTTAAGCGTGCTTGGGCGAGAGTAGTACTAGGATGGGCTGGGAAGTCCTCGTGTTGCACCTCTTTTTTTTTTTTTTTTAACGTCGTGCCGACCTTCATTCTTTAAATGACGCTATCCCGAGTAGGACACCTAAGGGCGAGCCGCAATGGCCTCATCCTCGACAGGCACCTACGGTACCCGCAAGGCTTCGCGGATAGTGTTACGCTCTCTCGCGCCGCATGGTTAACAAAATTGTGTGTGCGAACTATAATAGGTGCGATCATACCAGCACTAATGCACCGGATCCCATCAGAACTCCGCAGTTAAGCGTGCTTGGGCGAGAGTAGTACTAGGATGGGTGACCTCCTGGGAAGTCCTCGTGTTGCACCTCTTTTTTTTTTTTTTTTTTTTTAACGTCGTGCCGACCTTCATTCTTTAAATGACGCTATCCCGAGTAGGACACCTAAGGGCGAGCCGCAATGGCCTCATCCTCGACAGGCACCTACGGTACCCGCAAGGCTTCGCGGATAGTGTTACGCTCTCTCGCGCCGCATGGTTAACAAAATTGTGTGTGCGAACTATAATAGGTGCGATCATACCAGCACTAATGCACCGGATCCCATCAGAACTCCGCAGTTAAGCGTGCTTGGGCGAGAGTAGTACTAGGATGGTGACCTCCTGGGAAGTCCTCGTGTTGCACCTCTTTTTTTTTTTTTAACGTCGTGCCGACCTTCATTCTTTAAATGACGCTATCCCGAGTAGGACACCTAAGGGCGAGCCGCAATGGCCTCATCCTCGACAGGCACCTACGGTACCCGCAAGGCTTCGCGGATAGTGTTACGCTCTCTCGCGCCGCATGGTTAACAAAATTGTGTGTGCGAACTATAATAGGTGCGATCATACCAGCACTAATGCACCGGATCCCATCAGAACTCCGCAGTTAAGCGTGCTTGGGCGAGAGTAGTACTAGGATGGGTGACCTCCTGGGAAGTCCTCGTGTTGCACCTCTTTTTTTTTTTTTTTAACGTCGTGCCGACCTTCATTCTTTAAATGACGCTATCCCGAGTAGGACACCTAAGGGCGAGCCGCAATGGCCTCATCCTCGACAGGCACCTACGGTACCGCAAGGCTTCGCGGATAGTGTTACGCTCTCTCGCGCGCATGTTAACAAAATTGTGTGCGAACTATAATAGGTGCGATCATACCAGCACTAATGCACCGGATCCCATCAGAACTCCGCAGTTAAGCGTGCTTGGGCGAGAGTAGTACTAGGATGGGGCTGGGAAGTCCTCGTGTTGCACCCTTTTTTTTTTTTTTTTTAACGTCGTGCCGACCTTCATTCTTTAAATGACGCTATCCCGAGTAGGACACCTAAGGGCGAGCCGCAATGGCCTCATCCTCGACAGGCACCTACGGTACCCGCAAGGCTTCGCAGATAGTGTTACGCTCTCTCGCGCCGCATGGTTAACAAAATTGTGTGTGCGAACTATAATAGGTGCGATCATACCAGCACTAATGCACCGGATCCCATCAGAACTCCGCAGTTAAGCGTGCTTGGGCGAGAGTAGTACTAGGATGGTGACCTCCTGGGAAGTCCTCGTGTTGCACCTCTTTTTTTTTTTTTTTTAACGTCGTGCCGACCTTCATTCTTTAAATGACGCTATCCGAGTAGGACACCTAAGGGCGAGCCGCAATGGCCTCATCCTCGACAGGCACCTACGGTACCCGCAAGGCTTCGCGGATAGTGTTACGCTCTCTCGCGCCGCATGGTTAACAAAATTGTGTGTGCGAACTATAATAGGTGCGATCATACCAGCACTAATGCACCGGATCCCATCAGAACTCCGCAGTTAAGCGTGCTTGGGCGAGAGTAGTACTAGGATGGGTGACCTGGGAAGTCCTCGTGTTGCACCCTTTTTTTTTTTTTTTTAACGTCGTGCCGACCTTCATTCTTTAAATGACGCTATCCCGAGTAGGACACCTAAGGGCGAGCCGCAATGGCCTCATCCTCGACAGGCACCTACGGTACCCGCAAGGCTTCGCGGATAGTGTTACGCTCTCTCGCGCCGCATGGTTAACAAAATTGTGTGTGCGAACTATAATAGGTGCGATCATACCAGCACTAATGCACCGGATCCCATCAGAACTCCGCAGTTAAGCGTGCTTGGGCGAGAGTAGTACTAGGATGGGTGACCTCCTGGGAAGTCCTCGTGTTGCACCTCTTTTTTTTTTTTTTTTAACGTCGTGCCGACCTTCATTCTTTAAATGACGCTATCCCGAGTAGGACACCTAAGGGCGAGCCGCAATGGCCTCATCCTCGACAGGCACCTACGGTACCCGCAAGGCTTCGCGATAGTGTTACGCTCTCTCGCGCCGCATGGTTAACAAAATTGTGTGTGCGAACTATAATAGGTGCGATCATACCAGCACTAATGCACCGGATCCCATCAGAACTCCGCAGTTAAGCGTGCTTGGGCGAGAGTAGGACTGGGTGACCTGGGAAGTCCTCGTGTTGCACCTCTTTTTTTTTTTTTTTTAACGTCGTGCCGACCTTCATTCTTTAAATGACGCTATCCCGAGTAGGACACCTAAGGGCGAGCCGCAATGGCCTCATCCTCGACAGGCACCTACGGTACCCGCAAGGCTTCGCGGATAGTGTTACGCTCTCTCGCGCCGCATGGTTAACAAAATTGTGTGTGCGAACTATAATAGGTGCGATCATACCAGCACTAATGCACCGGATCCCATCAGAACTCCGCAGTTAAGCGTGCTTGGGCGAGAGTAGTACTAGGATGGGTGACCTCCTGGGAAGTCCTCGTGTTGCACCTCTTTTTTTTTTTTTTAACGTCGTGCCGACCTTCATTCTTTAAATGACGCTATCCCGAGTAGGACACCTAAGGGCGAGCCGCAATGGCCTCATCCTCGACAGGCACCTACGGTACCCGCAAGGCTTCGCGGATAGTGTTACGCTCTCTCGCGCCGCATGGTTAACAAAATTGTGTGTGCGAACTATAATAGGTGCGATCATACCAGCACTAATGCACCGGATCCCATCAGAACTCCGCAGTTAAGCGTGCTTGGGCGAGAGTAGTACTAGGATGGGTGACCTCTGGGAAGTCCTCGTGTTGCACCTCTTTTTTTTTTTTTTAACGTCGTGCCGACCTTCATTCTTTAAATGACGCTATCCCGAGTAGGACACCTAAGGGCGAGCCGCAATGGCCTCATCCTCGACAGGCACCTACGGTACCCGCAAGGCTTCGCAGATAGTGTTACGCTCTCTCGCGCCGCATGGTTAACAAAATTGTGTGTGCGAACTATAATAGGTGCGATCATACCAGCACTAATGCACCGGATCCCATCAGAACTCCGCAGTTAAGCGTGCTTGGGCGAGAGTAGTACTAGGATGGGTGACCTCCTGGGAAGTCCTCGTGTTGCACCTCTTTTTTTTTTTTTTAACGTCGTGCCGACCTTCATTCTTTAAATGACGCTATCCCGAGTAGGACACCTAAGGGCGAGCCGCAATGGCCTCATCCTCGACAGGCACCTACGGTACCCGCAAGGCTTCGCAGATAGTGTTACGCTCTCTCGCGCCGCATGGTTAACAAAATTGTGTGTGCGAACTATAATAGGTGCGATCATACCAGCACTAATGCACCGGATCCCATCAGAACTCCGCAGTTAAGCGTGCTTGGGCGAGAGTAGTACTAGGATGGGTGACCTCTGGGAAGTCCTCGTGTTGCACCCTTTTTTTTTTTTTTTAACGTCGTGCCGACCTTCATTCTTTAAATGACGCTATCCCGAGTAGGACACCTAAGGGCGAGCCGCAATGGCCTCATCCTCGACAGGCACCTACGGTACCCGCAAGGCTTCGCGGATAGTGTTACGCTCTCTCGCGCCGCATGGTTAACAAAATTGTGTGTGCGAACTATAATAGGTGCGATCATACCAGCACTAATGCACCGGATCCCATCAGAACTCCGCAGTTAAGCGTGCTTGGGCGAGAGTAGTACTAGGATGGGTGACCTCCTGGGAAGTCCTCGTGTTGCACCTCTTTTTTTTTTTTTTTAACGTCGTGCCGACCTTCATTCTTTAAATGACGCTATCCCGAGTAGGACACCTAAGGGCGAGCCGCAATGGCCTCATCCTCGACAGGCACCTACGGTACCCGCAAGGCTTCGCGGATAGTGTTACGCTCTCTCGCGCCGCATGGTTAACAAAATTGTGTGTGCGAACTATAATAGGTGCGATCATACCAGCACTAATGCACCGGATCCCATCAGAACTCCGCAGTTAAGCGTGCTTGGGCGAGAGTAGTACTAGGATGGGTGACCTCTGGGAAGTCCTCGTGTTGCACCTCTTTTTTTTTTTTTTTAACGTCGTGCCGACCTTCATTCTTTAAATGACGCTATCCCGAGTAGGACACCTAAGGGCGAGCCGCAATGGCCTCATCCTCGACAGGCACCTACGGTACCCGCAAGGCTTCGCGGATAGTGTTACGCTCTCTCGCGCCGCATGGTTAACAAAATTGTGTGTGCGAACTATAATAGGTGCGATCATACCAGCACTAATGCACCGGATCCCATCAGAACTCCGCAGTTAAGCGTGCTTGGGCGAGAGTAGTACTAGGATGGGTGACCTGGGAAGTCCTCGTGTTGCACCTCTTTTTTTTTTTTTTTAACGTCGTGCCGACCTTCATTCTTTAAATGACGCTATCCCGAGTAGGACACCTAAGGGCGAGCCGCAATGGCCTCATCCTCGACAGGCACCTACGGTACCCGCAAGGCTTCGCGGATAGTGTTACGCTCTCTCGCGCCGCATGGTTAACAAAATTGTGTGTGCGAACTATAATAGGTGCGATCATACCAGCACTAATGCACCGGATCCCATCAGAACTCCGCAGTTAAGCGTGCTTGGGCGAGAGTAGTACTAGGATGGGTGACCCTGGGAAGTCCTCGTGTTGCACCTCTTTTTTTTTTTTTTTAACGTCGTGCCGACCTTCATTCTTTAAATGACGCTATCCCGAGTAGGACACCTAAGGGCGAGCCGCAATGGCCTCATCCTCGACAGGCACCTACGGTACCCGCAAGGCTTCGCGGATAGTGTTACGCTCTCTCGCGCCGCATGGTTAACAAAATTGTGTGTGCGAACTATAATAGGTGCGATCATACCAGCACTAATGCACCGGATCCCATCAGAACTCCGCAGTTAAGCGTGCTTGGGCGAGAGTAGTACTAGGATGGGTGACCTCCTGGGAAGTCCTCGTGTTGCACCTCTTTTTTTTTTTTTTAACGTCGTGCCGACCTTCATTCTTTAAATGACGCTATCCCGAGTAGGACACCTAAGGGCGAGCCGCAATGGCCTCATCCTCGACAGGCACCTACGGTACCCGCAAGGCTTCGCGGATAGTGTTACGCTCTCTCGCGCCGCATGGTTAACAAAATTGTGTGTGCGAACTATAATAGGTGCGATCATACCAGCACTAATGCACCGGATCCCATCAGAACTCCGCAGTTAAGCGTGCTTGGGCGAGAGTAGTACTAGGATGGGTGACCTCCTGGGAAGTCCTCGTGTTGCACCTCTTTTTTTTTTTTTTAACGTCGTGCCGACCTTCATTCTTTAAATGACGCTATCCCGAGTAGGACACCTAAGGGCGAGCCGCAATGGCCTCATCCTCGACAGGCACCTACGGTACCCGCAAGGCTTCGCGGATAGTGTTACGCTCTCTCGCGCCGCATGGTTAACAAAATTGTGTGTGCGAACTATAATAGGTGCGATCATACCAGCACTAATGCACCGGATCCCATCAGAACTCCGCAGTTAAGCGTGCTTGGGCGAGAGTAGTACTAGGATGGGTGACCCTGGGAAGTCCTCGTGTTGCACCTCTTTTTTTTTTTTTTAACGTCGTGCCGACCTTCATTCTTTAAATGACGCTATCCCGAGTAGGACACCTAAGGGCGAGCCGCAATGGCCTCATCCTCGACAGGCACCTACGGTACCCGCAAGGCTTCGCGGATAGTGTTACGCTCTCTCGCGCCGCATGGTTAACAAAATTGTGTGTGCGAACTATAATAGGTGCGATCATACCAGCACTAATGCACCGGATCCCATCAGAACTCCGCAGTTAAGCGTGCTTGGGCGAGAGTAGTACTAGGATGGGTGACCTCCTGGGAAGTCCTCGTGTTGCACCTCTTTTTTTTTTTTTTTAACGTCGTGCCGACCTTCATTCTTTAAATGACGCTATCCCGAGTAGGACACCTAAGGGCGAGCCGCAATGGCCTCATCCTCGACAGGCACCTACGGTACCCGCAAGGCTTCGCGGATAGTGTTACGCTCTCTCGCGCCGCATGGTTAACAAAATTGTGTGTGCGAACTATAATAGGTGCGATCATACCAGCACTAATGCACCGGATCCCATCAGAACTCCGCAGTTAAGCGTGCTTGGGCGAGAGTAGTACTAGGATGGGTGCTGGGAAGTCCTCGTGTTGCACCTCTTTTTTTTTTTTTTAACGTCGTGCCGACCTTCATTCTTTAAATGACGCTATCCCGAGTAGGACACCTAAGGGCGAGCCGCAATGGCCTCATCCTCGACAGGCACCTACGGTACCCGCAAGGCTTCGCGGATAGTGTTACGCTCTCTCGCGCCGCATGGTTAACAAAATTGTGTGTGCGAACTATAATAGGTGCGATCATACCAGCACTAATGCACCGGATCCCATCAGAACTCCGCAGTTAAGCGTGCTTGGGCGAGAGTAGTACTAGGATGGGTGACCTCTGGGAAGTCCTCGTGTTGCACCTCTTTTTTTTTTTTTTAACGTCGTGCCGACCTTCATTCTTTAAATGACGCTATCCCGAGTAGGACACCTAAGGGCGAGCCGCAATGGCCTCATCCTCGACAGGCACCTACGGTACCCGCAAGGCTTCGCAGATAGTGTTACGCTCTCTCGCGCCGCATGGTTAACAAAATTGTGTGTGCGAACTATAATAGGTGCGATCATACCAGCACTAATGCACCGGATCCCATCAGAACTCCGCAGTTAAGCGTGCTTGGGCGAGAGTAGTACTAGGATGGGTGACCTCTGGGAAGTCCTCGTGTTGCACCTCTTTTTTTTTTTTTTTTAACGTCGTGCCGACCTTCATTCTTTAAATGACGCTATCCCGAGTAGGACACCTAAGGGCGAGCCGCAATGGCCTCATCCTCGACAGGCACCTACGGTACCCGCAAGGCTTCGCGGATAGTGTTACGCTCTCTCGCGCCGCATGGTTAACAAAATTGTGTGTGCGAACTATAATAGGTGCGATCATACCAGCACTAATGCACCGGATCCCATCAGAACTCCGCAGTTAAGCGTGCTTGGGCGAGAGTAGTACTAGGATGGGTGACCTGGGAAGTCCTCGTGTTGCACCTCTTTTTTTTTTTTTTAACGTCGTGCCGACCTTCATTCTTTAAATGACGCTATCCCGAGTAGGACACCTAAGGGCGAGCCGCAATGGCCTCATCCTCGACAGGCACCTACGGTACCCGCAAGGCTTCGCGGATAGTGTTACGCTCTCTCGCGCCGCATGGTTAACAAAATTGTGTGTGCGAACTATAATAGGTGCGATCATACCAGCACTAATGCACCGGATCCCATCAGAACTCCGCAGTTAAGCGTGCTTGGGCGAGAGTAGTACTAGGATGGGTGACCTCCTGGGAAGTCCTCGTGTTGCACCTCTTTTTTTTTTTTTTTAACGTCGTGCCGACCTTCATTCTTTAAATGACGCTATCCCGAGTAGGACACCTAAGGGCGAGCCGCAATGGCCTCATCCTCGACAGGCACCTACGGTACCCGCAAGGCTTCGCGATAGTGTTACGCTCTCTCGCGCCGCATGGTTAACAAAATTGTGTGTGCGAACTATAATAGGTGCGATCATACCAGCACTAATGCACCGGATCCCATCAGAACTCCGCAGTTAAGCGTGCTTGGGCGAGAGTAGTACTAGGATGGGTGACCTCCTGGGAAGTCCTCGTGTTGCACCTCTTTTTTTTTTTTTTTAACGTCGTGCCGACCTTCATTCTTTAAATGACGCTATCCCGAGTAGGACACCTAAGGGCGAGCCGCAATGGCCTCATCCTCGACAGGCACCTACGGTACCCGCAAGGCTTCGCGGATAGTGTTACGCTCTCTCGCGCCGCATGGTTAACAAAATTGTGTGTGCGAACTATAATAGGTGCGATCATACCAGCACTAATGCACCGGATCCCATCAGAACTCCGCAGTTAAGCGTGCTTGGGCGAGAGTAGTACTAGGATGGGTGCCTGGGAAGTCCTCGTGTTGCACCTCTTTTTTTTTTTTTTTAACGTCGTGCCGACCTTCATTCTTTAAATGACGCTATCCCGAGTAGGACACCTAAGGGCGAGCCGCAATGGCCTCATCCTCGACAGGCACCTACGGTACCCGCAAGGCTTCGCGGATAGTGTTACGCTCTCTCGCGCCGCATGGTTAACAAAATTGTGTGTGCGAACTATAATAGGTGCGATCATACCAGCACTAATGCACCGGATCCCATCAGAACTCCGCAGTTAAGCGTGCTTGGGCGAGAGTAGTACTAGGATGGGTGACCTCTGGGAAGTCCTCGTGTTGCACCTCTTTTTTTTTTTTTTTAACGTCGTGCCGACCTTCATTCTTTAAATGACGCTATCCCGAGTAGGACACCTAAGGGCGAGCCGCAATGGCCTCATCCTCGACAGGCACCTACGGTACCCGCAAGGCTTCGCAGATAGTGTTACGCTCTCTCGCGCCGCATGGTTAACAAAATTGTGTGTGCGAACTATAATAGGTGCGATCATACCAGCACTAATGCACCGGATCCCATCAGAACTCCGCAGTTAAGCGTGCTTGGGCGAGAGTAGTACTAGGATGGGTGACCTCCTGGGAAGTCCTCGTGTTGCACCTCTTTTTTTTTTTTTTTAACGTCGTGCCGACCTTCATTCTTTAAATGACGCTATCCCGAGTAGGACACCTAAGGGCGAGCCGCAATGGCCTCATCCTCGACAGGCACCTACGGTACCCGCAAGGCTTCGCGATAGTGTTACGCTCTCTCGCGCCGCATGGTTAACAAAATTGTGTGTGCGAACTATAATAGGTGCGATCATACCAGCACTAATGCACCGGATCCCATCAGAACTCCGCAGTTAAGCGTGCTTGGGCGAGAGTAGTACTAGGATGGGTGACCTGGGAAGTCCTCGTGTTGCACCTCTTTTTTTTTTTTTTTAACGTCGTGCCGACCTTCATTCTTTAAATGACGCTATCCCGAGTAGGACACCTAAGGGCGAGCCGCAATGGCCTCATCCTCGACAGGCACCTACGGTACCCGCAAGGCTTCGCGGATAGTGTTACGCTCTCTCGCGCCGCATGGTTAACAAAATTGTGTGTGCGAACTATAATAGGTGCGATCATACCAGCACTAATGCACCGGATCCCATCAGAACTCCGCAGTTAAGCGTGCTTGGGCGAGAGTAGTACTAGGATGGGTGACCTCCTGGGAAGTCCTCGTGTTGCACCTCTTTTTTTTTTTTTTAACGTCGTGCCGACCTTCATTCTTTAAATGACGCTATCCCGAGTAGGACACCTAAGGGCGAGCCGCAATGGCCTCATCCTCGACAGGCACCTACGGTACCCGCAAGGCTTCGCGATAGTGTTACGCTCTCTCGCGCCGCATGGTTAACAAAATTGTGTGTGCGAACTATAATAGGTGCGATCATACCAGCACTAATGCACCGGATCCCATCAGAACTCCGCAGTTAAGCGTGCTTGGGCGAGAGTAGTACTAGGATGGGTGACCTCCTGGGAAGTCCTCGTGTTGCACCTCTTTTTTTTTTTTTTTAACGTCGTGCCGACCTTCATTCTTTAAATGACGCTATCCCGAGTAGGACACCTAAGGGCGAGCCGCAATGGCCTCATCCTCGACAGGCACCTACGGTACCCGCAAGGCTTCGCGGATAGTGTTACGCTCTCTCGCGCCGCATGGTTAACAAAATTGTGTGTGCGAACTATAATAGGTGCGATCATACCAGCACTAATGCACCGGATCCCATCAGAACTCCGCAGTTAAGCGTGCTTGGGCGAGAGTAGTACTAGGATGGGTGACCTCCTGGGAAGTCCTCGTGTTGCACCTCTTTTTTTTTTTTTTTAACGTCGTGCCGACCTTCATTCTTTAAATGACGCTATCCCGAGTAGGACACCTAAGGGCGAGCCGCAATGGCCTCATCCTCGACAGGCACCTACGGTACCCGCAAGGCTTCGCGGATAGTGTTACGCTCTCTCGCGCCGCATGGTTAACAAAATTGTGTGTGCGAACTATAATAGGTGCGATCATACCAGCACTAATGCACCGGATCCCATCAGAACTCCGCAGTTAAGCGTGCTTGGGCGAGAGTAGTACTAGGATGGGTGCTGGGAAGTCCTCGTGTTGCACCTCTTTTTTTTTTTTTTTAACGTCGTGCCGACCTTCATTCTTTAAATGACGCTATCCCGAGTAGGACACCTAAGGGCGAGCCGCAATGGCCTCATCCTCGACAGGCACCTACGGTACCCGCAAGGCTTCGCGGATAGTGTTACGCTCTCTCGCGCCGCATGGTTAACAAAATTGTGTGTGCGAACTATAATAGGTGCGATCATACCAGCACTAATGCACCGGATCCCATCAGAACTCCGCAGTTAAGCGTGCTTGGGCGAGAGTAGTACTAGGATGGGTGACCTCCTGGGAAGTCCTCGTGTTGCACCTCTTTTTTTTTTTTTTAACGTCGTGCCGACCTTCATTCTTTAAATGACGCTATCCCGAGTAGGACACCTAAGGGCGAGCCGCAATGGCCTCATCCTCGACAGGCACCTACGGTACCCGCAAGGCTTCGCGGATAGTGTTACGCTCTCTCGCGCCGCATGGTTAACAAAATTGTGTGTGCGAACTATAATAGGTGCGATCATACCAGCACTAATGCACCGGATCCCATCAGAACTCCGCAGTTAAGCGTGCTTGGGCGAGAGTAGTACTAGGATGGGTGACCTGGGAAGTCCTCGTGTTGCACCTCTTTTTTTTTTTTTTAACGTCGTGCCGACCTTCATTCTTTAAATGACGCTATCCCGAGTAGGACACCTAAGGGCGAGCCGCAATGGCCTCATCCTCGACAGGCACCTACGGTACCCGCAAGGCTTCGCGATAGTGTTACGCTCTCTCGCGCCGCATGGTTAACAAAATTGTGTGTGCGAACTATAATAGGTGCGATCATACCAGCACTAATGCACCGGATCCCATCAGAACTCCGCAGTTAAGCGTGCTTGGGCGAGAGTAGTACTAGGATGGGTGACCTCCTGGGAAGTCCTCGTGTTGCACCTCTTTTTTTTTTTTTTTAACGTCGTGCCGACCTTCATTCTTTAAATGACGCTATCCCGAGTAGGACACCTAAGGGCGAGCCGCAATGGCCTCATCCTCGACAGGCACCTACGGTACCCGCAAGGCTTCGCGGATAGTGTTACGCTCTCTCGCGCCGCATGGTTAACAAAATTGTGTGTGCGAACTATAATAGGTGCGATCATACCAGCACTAATGCACCGGATCCCATCAGAACTCCGCAGTTAAGCGTGCTTGGGCGAGAGTAGTACTAGGATGGGTGACCTCTGGGAAGTCCTCGTGTTGCACCTTTTTTTTTTTTTTTAACGTCGTGCCGACCTTCATTCTTTAAATGACGCTATCCCGAGTAGGACACCTAAGGGCGAGCCGCAATGGCCTCATCCTCGACAGGCACCTACGGTACCCGCAAGGCTTCGCGGATAGTGTTACGCTCTCTCGCGCCGCATGGTTAACAAAATTGTGTGTGCGAACTATAATAGGTGCGATCATACCAGCACTAATGCACCGGATCCCATCAGAACTCCGCAGTTAAGCGTGCTTGGGCGAGAGTAGTACTAGGATGGGTGACCTCCTGGGAAGTCCTCGTGTTGCACTCTTTTTTTTTTTTTTTTAACGTCGTGCCGACCTTCATTCTTTAAATGACGCTATCCCGAGTAGGACACCTAAGGGCGAGCCGCAATGGCCTCATCCTCGACAGGCACCTACGGTACCCGCAAGGCTTCGCGGATAGTGTTACGCTCTCTCGCGCCGCATGGTTAACAAAATTGTGTGTGCGAACTATAATAGGTGCGATCATACCAGCACTAATGCACCGGATCCCATCAGAACTCCGCAGTTAAGCGTGCTTGGGCGAGAGTAGTACTAGGATGGGTGACCTCCTGGGAAGTCCTCGTGTTGCACCTCTTTTTTTTTTTTTTTAACGTCGTGCCGACCTTCATTCTTTAAATGACGCTATCCCGAGTAGGACACCTAAGGGCGAGCCGCAATGGCCTCATCCTCGACAGGCACCTACGGTACCCGCAAGGCTTCGCGGATAGTGTTACGCTCTCTCGCGCCGCATGGTTAACAAAATTGTGTGTGCGAACTATAATAGGTGCGATCATACCAGCACTAATGCACCGGATCCCATCAGAACTCCGCAGTTAAGCGTGCTTGGGCGAGAGTAGTACTAGGATGGGTGACCTCCTGGGAAGTCCTCGTGTTGCACCTCTTTTTTTTTTTTTTTAACGTCGTGCCGACCTTCATTCTTTAAATGACGCTATCCCGAGTAGGACACCTAAGGGCGAGCCGCAATGGCCTCATCCTCGACAGGCACCTACGGTACCCGCAAGGCTTCGCGGATAGTGTTACGCTCTCTCGCGCCGCATGGTTAACAAAATTGTGTGTGCGAACTATAATAGGTGCGATCATACCAGCACTAATGCACCGGATCCCATCAGAACTCCGCAGTTAAGCGTGCTTGGGCGAGAGTAGTACTAGGATGGGTGACCCTGGGAAGTCCTCGTGTTGCACCTCTTTTTTTTTTTTTTTAACGTCGTGCCGACCTTCATTCTTTAAATGACGCTATCCCGAGTAGGACACCTAAGGGCGAGCCGCAATGGCCTCATCCTCGACAGGCACCTACGGTACCCGCAAGGCTTCGCGGATAGTGTTACGCTCTCTCGCGCCGCATGGTTAACAAAATTGTGTGTGCGAACTATAATAGGTGCGATCATACCAGCACTAATGCACCGGATCCCATCAGAACTCCGCAGTTAAGCGTGCTTGGGCGAGAGTAGTACTAGGATGGGTGACCTCCTGGGAAGTCCTCGTGTTGCACCTCTTTTTTTTTTTTTTTAACGTCGTGCCGACCTTCATTCTTTAAATGACGCTATCCCGAGTAGGACACCTAAGGGCGAGCCGCAATGGCCTCATCCTCGACAGGCACCTACGGTACCCGCAAGGCTTCGCGGATAGTGTTACGCTCTCTCGCGCCGCATGGTTAACAAAATTGTGTGTGCGAACTATAATAGGTGCGATCATACCAGCACTAATGCACCGGATCCCATCAGAACTCCGCAGTTAAGCGTGCTTGGGCGAGAGTAGTACTAGGATGGGTGACCTCCTGGG
Source organism: Arachis hypogaea (assembly GCF_003086295.3). Lineage (NCBI taxonomy): Eukaryota > Viridiplantae > Streptophyta > Magnoliopsida > Fabales > Fabaceae > Arachis > Arachis hypogaea. The sequence continues at coordinate 113,982 of NW_027255470.1, read as the reverse complement.
AAGTCCTCGTGTTGCACCTTTTTTTTTTTTTTTAACGTCGTGCCGACCTTCATTCTTTAAATGACGCTATCCCGAGTAGGACACCTAAGGGCGAGCCGCAATGGCCTCATCCTCGACAGGCACCTACGGTACCCGCAAGGCTTCGCGGATAGTGTTACGCTCTCTCGCGCCGCATGGTTAACAAAATTGTGTGTGCGAACTATAATAGGTGCGATCATACCAGCACTAATGCACCGGATCCCATCAGAACTCCGCAGTTAAGCGTGCTTGGGCGAGAGTAGTACTAGGATGGGTGACCTCCTGGGAAGTCCTCGTGTTGCACCTCTTTTTTTTTTTTTTTAACGTCGTGCCGACCTTCATTCTTTAAATGACGCTATCCCGAGTAGGACACCTAAGGGCGAGCCGCAATGGCCTCATCCTCGACAGGCACCTACGGTACCCGCAAGGCTTCGCGGATAGTGTTACGCTCTCTCGCGCCGCATGGTTAACAAAATTGTGTGTGCGAACTATAATAGGTGCGATCATACCAGCACTAATGCACCGGATCCCATCAGAACTCCGCAGTTAAGCGTGCTTGGGCGAGAGTAGTACTAGGATGGGTGACCTCCTGGGAAGTCCTCGTGTTGCACCTCTTTTTTTTTTTTTTTAACGTCGTGCCGACCTTCATTCTTTAAATGACGCTATCCCGAGTAGGACACCTAAGGGCGAGCCGCAATGGCCTCATCCTCGACAGGCACCTACGGTACCCGCAAGGCTTCGCGGATAGTGTTACGCTCTCTCGCGCCGCATGGTTAACAAAATTGTGTGTGCGAACTATAATAGGTGCGATCATACCAGCACTAATGCACCGGATCCCATCAGAACTCCGCAGTTAAGCGTGCTTGGGCGAGAGTAGTACTAGGATGGGTGACCTCTGGGAAGTCCTCGTGTTGCACCTCTTTTTTTTTTTTTTTAACGTCGTGCCGACCTTCATTCTTTAAATGACGCTATCCCGAGTAGGACACCTAAGGGCGAGCCGCAATGGCCTCATCCTCGACAGGCACCTACGGTACCCGCAAGGCTTCGCAGATAGTGTTACGCTCTCTCGCGCCGCATGGTTAACAAAATTGTGTGTGCGAACTATAATAGGTGCGATCATACCAGCACTAATGCACCGGATCCCATCAGAACTCCGCAGTTAAGCGTGCTTGGGCGAGAGTAGTACTAGGATGGGTGACCTCCTGGGAAGTCCTCGTGTTGCACCTCTTTTTTTTTTTTTTTAACGTCGTGCCGACCTTCATTCTTTAAATGACGCTATCCCGAGTAGGACACCTAAGGGCGAGCCGCAATGGCCTCATCCTCGACAGGCACCTACGGTACCCGCAAGGCTTCGCGGATAGTGTTACGCTCTCTCGCGCCGCATGGTTAACAAAATTGTGTGTGCGAACTATAATAGGTGCGATCATACCAGCACTAATGCACCGGATCCCATCAGAACTCCGCAGTTAAGCGTGCTTGGGCGAGAGTAGTACTAGGATGGGTGACCTCCTGGGAAGTCCTCGTGTTGCACCTCTTTTTTTTTTTTTTTAACGTCGTGCCGACCTTCATTCTTTAAATGACGCTATCCCGAGTAGGACACCTAAGGGCGAGCCGCAATGGCCTCATCCTCGACAGGCACCTACGGTACCCGCAAGGCTTCGCGGATAGTGTTACGCTCTCTCGCGCCGCATGGTTAACAAAATTGTGTGTGCGAACTATAATAGGTGCGATCATACCAGCACTAATGCACCGGATCCCATCAGAACTCCGCAGTTAAGCGTGCTTGGGCGAGAGTAGTACTAGGATGGGTGACCTCCTGGGAAGTCCTCGTGTTGCACCTCTTTTTTTTTTTTTTTAACGTCGTGCCGACCTTCATTCTTTAAATGACGCTATCCCGAGTAGGACACCTAAGGGCGAGCCGCAATGGCCTCATCCTCGACAGGCACCTACGGTACCCGCAAGGCTTCGCAGATAGTGTTACGCTCTCTCGCGCCGCATGGTTAACAAAATTGTGTGTGCGAACTATAATAGGTGCGATCATACCAGCACTAATGCACCGGATCCCATCAGAACTCCGCAGTTAAGCGTGCTTGGGCGAGAGTAGTACTAGGATGGGTGACCTCCTGGGAAGTCCTCGTGTTGCACCTCTTTTTTTTTTTTTTTAACGTCGTGCCGACCTTCATTCTTTAAATGACGCTATCCCGAGTAGGACACCTAAGGGCGAGCCGCAATGGCCTCATCCTCGACAGGCACCTACGGTACCCGCAAGGCTTCGCGGATAGTGTTACGCTCTCTCGCGCCGCATGGTTAACAAAATTGTGTGTGCGAACTATAATAGGTGCGATCATACCAGCACTAATGCACCGGATCCCATCAGAACTCCGCAGTTAAGCGTGCTTGGGCGAGAGTAGTACTAGGATGGGTGCTGGGAAGTCCTCGTGTTGCACCTCTTTTTTTTTTTTTTTAACGTCGTGCCGACCTTCATTCTTTAAATGACGCTATCCCGAGTAGGACACCTAAGGGCGAGCCGCAATGGCCTCATCCTCGACAGGCACCTACGGTACCCGCAAGGCTTCGCGGATAGTGTTACGCTCTCTCGCGCCGCATGGTTAACAAAATTGTGTGTGCGAACTATAATAGGTGCGATCATACCAGCACTAATGCACCGGATCCCATCAGAACTCCGCAGTTAAGCGTGCTTGGGCGAGAGTAGTACTAGGATGGGTGACCTCCTGGGAAGTCCTCGTGTTGCACCTCTTTTTTTTTTTTTTTAACGTCGTGCCGACCTTCATTCTTTAAATGACGCTATCCCGAGTAGGACACCTAAGGGCGAGCCGCAATGGCCTCATCCTCGACAGGCACCTACGGTACCCGCAAGGCTTCGCGGATAGTGTTACGCTCTCTCGCGCCGCATGGTTAACAAAATTGTGTGTGCGAACTATAATAGGTGCGATCATACCAGCACTAATGCACCGGATCCCATCAGAACTCCGCAGTTAAGCGTGCTTGGGCGAGAGTAGTACTAGGATGGGTGACCTCCTGGGAAGTCCTCGTGTTGCACCTCTTTTTTTTTTTTTTTTAACGTCGTGCCGACCTTCATTCTTTAAATGACGCTATCCCGAGTAGGACACCTAAGGGCGAGCCGCAATGGCCTCATCCTCGACAGGCACCTACGGTACCCGCAAGGCTTCGCGGATAGTGTTACGCTCTCTCGCGCCGCATGGTTAACAAAATTGTGTGTGCGAACTATAATAGGTGCGATCATACCAGCACTAATGCACCGGATCCCATCAGAACTCCGCAGTTAAGCGTGCTTGGGCGAGAGTAGTACTAGGATGGGTGACCTCCTGGGAAGTCCTCGTGTTGCACCTCTTTTTTTTTTTTTTTTAACGTCGTGCCGACCTTCATTCTTTAAATGACGCTATCCCGAGTAGGACACCTAAGGGCGAGCCGCAATGGCCTCATCCTCGACAGGCACCTACGGTACCCGCAAGGCTTCGCGATAGTGTTACGCTCTCTCGCGCCGCATGGTTAACAAAATTGTGTGTGCGAACTATAATAGGTGCGATCATACCAGCACTAATGCACCGGATCCCATCAGAACTCCGCAGTTAAGCGTGCTTGGGCGAGAGTAGTACTAGGATGGGTGACCTCCTGGGAAGTCCTCGTGTTGCACCTCTTTTTTTTTTTTTTTTAACGTCGTGCCGACCTTCATTCTTTAAATGACGCTATCCCGAGTAGGACACCTAAGGGCGAGCCGCAATGGCCTCATCCTCGACAGGCACCTACGGTACCCGCAAGGCTTCGCGGATAGTGTTACGCTCTCTCGCGCCGCATGGTTAACAAAATTGTGTGTGCGAACTATAATAGGTGCGATCATACCAGCACTAATGCACCGGATCCCATCAGAACTCCGCAGTTAAGCGTGCTTGGGCGAGAGTAGTACTAGGATGGGTGACCTCCTGGGAAGTCCTCGTGTTGCACCTCTTTTTTTTTTTTTTTAACGTCGTGCCGACCTTCATTCTTTAAATGACGCTATCCCGAGTAGGACACCTAAGGGCGAGCCGCAATGGCCTCATCCTCGACAGGCACCTACGGTACCCGCAAGGCTTCGCGGATAGTGTTACGCTCTCTCGCGCCGCATGGTTAACAAAATTGTGTGTGCGAACTATAATAGGTGCGATCATACCAGCACTAATGCACCGGATCCCATCAGAACTCCGCAGTTAAGCGTGCTTGGGCGAGAGTAGTACTAGGATGGGTGACCTCCTGGGAAGTCCTCGTGTTGCACCTCTTTTTTTTTTTTTTTAACGTCGTGCCGACCTTCATTCTTTAAATGACGCTATCCCGAGTAGGACACCTAAGGGCGAGCCGCAATGGCCTCATCCTCGACAGGCACCTACGGTACCCGCAAGGCTTCGCGGATAGTGTTACGCTCTCTCGCGCCGCATGGTTAACAAAATTGTGTGTGCGAACTATAATAGGTGCGATCATACCAGCACTAATGCACCGGATCCCATCAGAACTCCGCAGTTAAGCGTGCTTGGGCGAGAGTAGTACTAGGATGGGTGACCTCCTGGGAAGTCCTCGTGTTGCACCTCTTTTTTTTTTTTTTTTAACGTCGTGCCGACCTTCATTCTTTAAATGACGCTATCCCGAGTAGGACACCTAAGGGCGAGCCGCAATGGCCTCATCCTCGACAGGCACCTACGGTACCCGCAAGGCTTCGCGATAGTGTTACGCTCTCTCGCGCCGCATGGTTAACAAAATTGTGTGTGCGAACTATAATAGGTGCGATCATACCAGCACTAATGCACCGGATCCCATCAGAACTCCGCAGTTAAGCGTGCTTGGGCGAGAGTAGTACTAGGATGGGTGACCTCCTGGGAAGTCCTCGTGTTGCACCTTTTTTTTTTTTTTTTAACGTCGTGCCGACCTTCATTCTTTAAATGACGCTATCCCGAGTAGGACACCTAAGGGCGAGCCGCAATGGCCTCATCCTCGACAGGCACCTACGGTACCCGCAAGGCTTCGCGATAGTGTTACGCTCTCTCGCGCCGCATGGTTAACAAAATTGTGTGTGCGAACTATAATAGGTGCGATCATACCAGCACTAATGCACCGGATCCCATCAGAACTCCGCAGTTAAGCGTGCTTGGGCGAGAGTAGTACTAGGATGGGTGACCTCCTGGGAAGTCCTCGTGTTGCACCTCTTTTTTTTTTTTTTTAACGTCGTGCCGACCTTCATTCTTTAAATGACGCTATCCCGAGTAGGACACCTAAGGGCGAGCCGCAATGGCCTCATCCTCGACAGGCACCTACGGTACCCGCAAGGCTTCGCGGATAGTGTTACGCTCTCTCGCGCCGCATGGTTAACAAAATTGTGTGTGCGAACTATAATAGGTGCGATCATACCAGCACTAATGCACCGGATCCCATCAGAACTCCGCAGTTAAGCGTGCTTGGGCGAGAGTAGTACTAGGATGGGTGACCTCCTGGGAAGTCCTCGTGTTGCACCTCTTTTTTTTTTTTTTTTAACGTCGTGCCGACCTTCATTCTTTAAATGACGCTATCCCGAGTAGGACACCTAAGGGCGAGCCGCAATGGCCTCATCCTCGACAGGCACCTACGGTACCCGCAAGGCTTCGCGATAGTGTTACGCTCTCTCGCGCCGCATGGTTAACAAAATTGTGTGTGCGAACTATAATAGGTGCGATCATACCAGCACTAATGCACCGGATCCCATCAGAACTCCGCAGTTAAGCGTGCTTGGGCGAGAGTAGTACTAGGATGGGTGACCTCCTGGGAAGTCCTCGTGTTGCACCTCTTTTTTTTTTTTTTAACGTCGTGCCGACCTTCATTCTTTAAATGACGCTATCCCGAGTAGGACACCTAAGGGCGAGCCGCAATGGCCTCATCCTCGACAGGCACCTACGGTACCCGCAAGGCTTCGCGGATAGTGTTACGCTCTCTCGCGCCGCATGGTTAACAAAATTGTGTGTGCGAACTATAATAGGTGCGATCATACCAGCACTAATGCACCGGATCCCATCAGAACTCCGCAGTTAAGCGTGCTTGGGCGAGAGTAGTACTAGGATGGGTGACCTCCTGGGAAGTCCTCGTGTTGCACCTTTTTTTTTTTTTTTTTAACGTCGTGCCGACCTTCATTCTTTAAATGACGCTATCCCGAGTAGGACACCTAAGGGCGAGCCGCAATGGCCTCATCCTCGACAGGCACCTACGGTACCCGCAAGGCTTCGCGGATAGTGTTACGCTCTCTCGCGCCGCATGGTTAACAAAATTGTGTGTGCGAACTATAATAGGTGCGATCATACCAGCACTAATGCACCGGATCCCATCAGAACTCCGCAGTTAAGCGTGCTTGGGCGAGAGTAGTACTAGGATGGGTGACCTCCTGGGAAGTCCTCGTGTTGCACCTCTTTTTTTTTTTTTTTAACGTCGTGCCGACCTTCATTCTTTAAATGACGCTATCCCGAGTAGGACACCTAAGGGCGAGCCGCAATGGCCTCATCCTCGACAGGCACCTACGGTACCCGCAAGGCTTCGCGGATAGTGTTACGCTCTCTCGCGCCGCATGGTTAACAAAATTGTGTGTGCGAACTATAATAGGTGCGATCATACCAGCACTAATGCACCGGATCCCATCAGAACTCCGCAGTTAAGCGTGCTTGGGCGAGAGTAGTACTAGGATGGGTGACCTCCTGGGAAGTCCTCGTGTTGCACCTCTTTTTTTTTTTTTTTTAACGTCGTGCCGACCTTCATTCTTTAAATGACGCTATCCCGAGTAGGACACCTAAGGGCGAGCCGCAATGGCCTCATCCTCGACAGGCACCTACGGTACCCGCAAGGCTTCGCGGATAGTGTTACGCTCTCTCGCGCCGCATGGTTAACAAAATTGTGTGTGCGAACTATAATAGGTGCGATCATACCAGCACTAATGCACCGGATCCCATCAGAACTCCGCAGTTAAGCGTGCTTGGGCGAGAGTAGTACTAGGATGGGTGACCTCCTGGGAAGTCCTCGTGTTGCACCTTTTTTTTTTTTTTTTTAACGTCGTGCCGACCTTCATTCTTTAAATGACGCTATCCCGAGTAGGACACCTAAGGGCGAGCCGCAATGGCCTCATCCTCGACAGGCACCTACGGTACCCGCAAGGCTTCGCGGATAGTGTTACGCTCTCTCGCGCCGCATGGTTAACAAAATTGTGTGTGCGAACTATAATAGGTGCGATCATACCAGCACTAATGCACCGGATCCCATCAGAACTCCGCAGTTAAGCGTGCTTGGGCGAGAGTAGTACTAGGATGGGTGACCTCCTGGGAAGTCCTCGTGTTGCACCTCTTTTTTTTTTTTTTTAACGTCGTGCCGACCTTCATTCTTTAAATGACGCTATCCCGAGTAGGACACCTAAGGGCGAGCCGCAATGGCCTCATCCTCGACAGGCACCTACGGTACCCGCAAGGCTTCGCGATAGTGTTACGCTCTCTCGCGCCGCATGGTTAACAAAATTGTGTGTGCGAACTATAATAGGTGCGATCATACCAGCACTAATGCACCGGATCCCATCAGAACTCCGCAGTTAAGCGTGCTTGGGCGAGAGTAGTACTAGGATGGGTGACCTCCTGGGAAGTCCTCGTGTTGCACCTCTTTTTTTTTTTTTTAACGTCGTGCCGACCTTCATTCTTTAAATGACGCTATCCCGAGTAGGACACCTAAGGGCGAGCCGCAATGGCCTCATCCTCGACAGGCACCTACGGTACCCGCAAGGCTTCGCGATAGTGTTACGCTCTCTCGCGCCGCATGGTTAACAAAATTGTGTGTGCGAACTATAATAGGTGCGATCATACCAGCACTAATGCACCGGATCCCATCAGAACTCCGCAGTTAAGCGTGCTTGGGCGAGAGTAGTACTAGGATGGGTGACCTCCTGGGAAGTCCTCGTGTTGCACCTTTTTTTTTTTTTTTTTAACGTCGTGCCGACCTTCATTCTTTAAATGACGCTATCCCGAGTAGGACACCTAAGGGCGAGCCGCAATGGCCTCATCCTCGACAGGCACCTACGGTACCCGCAAGGCTTCGCGGATAGTGTTACGCTCTCTCGCGCCGCATGGTTAACAAAATTGTGTGTGCGAACTATAATAGGTGCGATCATACCAGCACTAATGCACCGGATCCCATCAGAACTCCGCAGTTAAGCGTGCTTGGGCGAGAGTAGTACTAGGATGGGTGACCTCTGGGAAGTCCTCGTGTTGCACCTCTTTTTTTTTTTTTTTAACGTCGTGCCGACCTTCATTCTTTAAATGACGCTATCCCGAGTAGGACACCTAAGGGCGAGCCGCAATGGCCTCATCCTCGACAGGCACCTACGGTACCCGCAAGGCTTCGCGGATAGTGTTACGCTCTCTCGCGCCGCATGGTTAACAAAATTGTGTGTGCGAACTATAATAGGTGCGATCATACCAGCACTAATGCACCGGATCCCATCAGAACTCCGCAGTTAAGCGTGCTTGGGCGAGAGTAGTACTAGGATGGGTGACCTCCTGGGAAGTCCTCGTGTTGCACCTCTTTTTTTTTTTTTTTAACGTCGTGCCGACCTTCATTCTTTAAATGACGCTATCCCGAGTAGGACACCTAAGGGCGAGCCGCAATGGCCTCATCCTCGACAGGCACCTACGGTACCCGCAAGGCTTCGCGGATAGTGTTACGCTCTCTCGCGCCGCATGGTTAACAAAATTGTGTGTGCGAACTATAATAGGTGCGATCATACCAGCACTAATGCACCGGATCCCATCAGAACTCCGCAGTTAAGCGTGCTTGGGCGAGAGTAGTACTAGGATGGGTGACCTCCTGGGAAGTCCTCGTGTTGCACCTCTTTTTTTTTTTTTTTAACGTCGTGCCGACCTTCATTCTTTAAATGACGCTATCCCGAGTAGGACACCTAAGGGCGAGCCGCAATGGCCTCATCCTCGACAGGCACCTACGGTACCCGCAAGGCTTCGCAGATAGTGTTACGCTCTCTCGCGCCGCATGGTTAACAAAATTGTGTGTGCGAACTATAATAGGTGCGATCATACCAGCACTAATGCACCGGATCCCATCAGAACTCCGCAGTTAAGCGTGCTTGGGCGAGAGTAGTACTAGGATGGGTGACCTCCTGGGAAGTCCTCGTGTTGCACCTCTTTTTTTTTTTTTTTTAACGTCGTGCCGACCTTCATTCTTTAAATGACGCTATCCCGAGTAGGACACCTAAGGGCGAGCCGCAATGGCCTCATCCTCGACAGGCACCTACGGTACCCGCAAGGCTTCGCGGATAGTGTTACGCTCTCTCGCGCCGCATGGTTAACAAAATTGTGTGTGCGAACTATAATAGGTGCGATCATACCAGCACTAATGCACCGGATCCCATCAGAACTCCGCAGTTAAGCGTGCTTGGGCGAGAGTAGTACTAGGATGGGTGACCTCTGGGAAGTCCTCGTGTTGCACCTCTTTTTTTTTTTTTTAACGTCGTGCCGACCTTCATTCTTTAAATGACGCTATCCCGAGTAGGACACCTAAGGGCGAGCCGCAATGGCCTCATCCTCGACAGGCACCTACGGTACCCGCAAGGCTTCGCGGATAGTGTTACGCTCTCTCGCGCCGCATGGTTAACAAAATTGTGTGTGCGAACTATAATAGGTGCGATCATACCAGCACTAATGCACCGGATCCCATCAGAACTCCGCAGTTAAGCGTGCTTGGGCGAGAGTAGTACTAGGATGGGTGACCTCCTGGGAAGTCCTCGTGTTGCACCTCTTTTTTTTTTTTTTTTAACGTCGTGCCGACCTTCATTCTTTAAATGACGCTATCCCGAGTAGGACACCTAAGGGCGAGCCGCAATGGCCTCATCCTCGACAGGCACCTACGGTACCCGCAAGGCTTCGCGGATAGTGTTACGCTCTCTCGCGCCGCATGGTTAACAAAATTGTGTGTGCGAACTATAATAGGTGCGATCATACCAGCACTAATGCACCGGATCCCATCAGAACTCCGCAGTTAAGCGTGCTTGGGCGAGAGTAGTACTAGGATGGGTGACCTCCTGGGAAGTCCTCGTGTTGCACCTCTTTTTTTTTTTTTTAACGTCGTGCCGACCTTCATTCTTTAAATGACGCTATCCCGAGTAGGACACCTAAGGGCGAGCCGCAATGGCCTCATCCTCGACAGGCACCTACGGTACCCGCAAGGCTTCGCGGATAGTGTTACGCTCTCTCGCGCCGCATGGTTAACAAAATTGTGTGTGCGAACTATAATAGGTGCGATCATACCAGCACTAATGCACCGGATCCCATCAGAACTCCGCAGTTAAGCGTGCTTGGGCGAGAGTAGTACTAGGATGGGTGACCTCTGGGAAGTCCTCGTGTTGCACCTTTTTTTTTTTTTTTTAACGTCGTGCCGACCTTCATTCTTTAAATGACGCTATCCCGAGTAGGACACCTAAGGGCGAGCCGCAATGGCCTCATCCTCGACAGGCACCTACGGTACCCGCAAGGCTTCGCAGATAGTGTTACGCTCTCTCGCGCCGCATGGTTAACAAAATTGTGTGTGCGAACTATAATAGGTGCGATCATACCAGCACTAATGCACCGGATCCCATCAGAACTCCGCAGTTAAGCGTGCTTGGGCGAGAGTAGTACTAGGATGGGTGACCTCCTGGGAAGTCCTCGTGTTGCACCTCTTTTTTTTTTTTTTTTAACGTCGTGCCGACCTTCATTCTTTAAATGACGCTATCCCGAGTAGGACACCTAAGGGCGAGCCGCAATGGCCTCATCCTCGACAGGCACCTACGGTACCCGCAAGGCTTCGCGGATAGTGTTACGCTCTCTCGCGCCGCATGGTTAACAAAATTGTGTGTGCGAACTATAATAGGTGCGATCATACCAGCACTAATGCACCGGATCCCATCAGAACTCCGCAGTTAAGCGTGCTTGGGCGAGAGTAGTACTAGGATGGGTGACCTCCTGGGAAGTCCTCGTGTTGCACCTCTTTTTTTTTTTTTTAACGTCGTGCCGACCTTCATTCTTTAAATGACGCTATCCCGAGTAGGACACCTAAGGGCGAGCCGCAATGGCCTCATCCTCGACAGGCACCTACGGTACCCGCAAGGCTTCGCGATAGTGTTACGCTCTCTCGCGCCGCATGGTTAACAAAATTGTGTGTGCGAACTATAATAGGTGCGATCATACCAGCACTAATGCACCGGATCCCATCAGAACTCCGCAGTTAAGCGTGCTTGGGCGAGAGTAGTACTAGGATGGGTGACCTCCTGGGAAGTCCTCGTGTTGCACCTTTTTTTTTTTTTTTTAACGTCGTGCCGACCTTCATTCTTTAAATGACGCTATCCCGAGTAGGACACCTAAGGGCGAGCCGCAATGGCCTCATCCTCGACAGGCACCTACGGTACCCGCAAGGCTTCGCGATAGTGTTACGCTCTCTCGCGCCGCATGGTTAACAAAATTGTGTGTGCGAACTATAATAGGTGCGATCATACCAGCACTAATGCACCGGATCCCATCAGAACTCCGCAGTTAAGCGTGCTTGGGCGAGAGTAGTACTAGGATGGGTGACCTCCTGGGAAGTCCTCGTGTTGCACCCTTTTTTTTTTTTTTTAACGTCGTGCCGACCTTCATTCTTTAAATGACGCTATCCCGAGTAGGACACCTAAGGGCGAGCCGCAATGGCCTCATCCTCGACAGGCACCTACGGTACCCGCAAGGCTTCGCAGATAGTGTTACGCTCTCTCGCGCCGCATGGTTAACAAAATTGTGTGTGCGAACTATAATAGGTGCGATCATACCAGCACTAATGCACCGGATCCCATCAGAACTCCGCAGTTAAGCGTGCTTGGGCGAGAGTAGTACTAGGATGGGTGACCTCCTGGGAAGTCCTCGTGTTGCACCTCTTTTTTTTTTTTTTTAACGTCGTGCCGACCTTCATTCTTTAAATGACGCTATCCCGAGTAGGACACCTAAGGGCGAGCCGCAATGGCCTCATCCTCGACAGGCACCTACGGTACCCGCAAGGCTTCGCGGATAGTGTTACGCTCTCTCGCGCCGCATGGTTAACAAAATTGTGTGTGCGAACTATAATAGGTGCGATCATACCAGCACTAATGCACCGGATCCCATCAGAACTCCGCAGTTAAGCGTGCTTGGGCGAGAGTAGTACTAGGATGGGTGACCTCTGGGAAGTCCTCGTGTTGCACCACTTTTTTTTTTTTTTTTAACGTCGTGCCGACCTTCATTCTTTAAATGACGCTATCCCGAGTAGGACACCTAAGGGCGAGCCGCAATGGCCTCATCCTCGACAGGCACCTACGGTACCCGCAAGGCTTCGCGATAGTGTTACGCTCTCTCGCGCCGCATGGTTAACAAAATTGTGTGTGCGAACTATAATAGGTGCGATCATACCAGCACTAATGCACCGGATCCCATCAGAACTCCGCAGTTAAGCGTGCTTGGGCGAGAGTAGTACTAGGATGGGTGACCTCCTGGGAAGTCCTCGTGTTGCACCTCTTTTTTTTTTTTTTTAACGTCGTGCCGACCTTCATTCTTTAAATGACGCTATCCCGAGTAGGACACCTAAGGGCGAGCCGCAATGGCCTCATCCTCGACAGGCACCTACGGTACCCGCAAGGCTTCGCGGATAGTGTTACGCTCTCTCGCGCCGCATGGTTAACAAAATTGTGTGTGCGAACTATAATAGGTGCGATCATACCAGCACTAATGCACCGGATCCCATCAGAACTCCGCAGTTAAGCGTGCTTGGGCGAGAATAGTACTAGGATGGGTGACCTCCTGGGAAGTCCTCGTGTTGCACCTCTTTTTTTTTTTTTTAACGTCGTGCCGACCTTCATTCTTTAAATGACGCTATCCCGAGTAGGACACCTAAGGGCGAGCCGCAATGGCCTCATCCTCGACAGGCACCTACGGTACCCGCAAGGCTTCGCGGATAGTGTTACGCTCTCTCGCGCCGCATGGTTAACAAAATTGTGTGTGCGAACTATAATAGGTGCGATCATACCAGCACTAATGCACCGGATCCCATCAGAACTCCGCAGTTAAGCGTGCTTGGGCGAGAGTAGTACTAGGATGGGTGACCTCCTGGGAAGTCCTCGTGTTGCACCTTTTTTTTTTTTTTTTAACGTCGTGCCGACCTTCATTCTTTAAATGACGCTATCCCGAGTAGGACACCTAAGGGCGAGCCGCAATGGCCTCATCCTCGACAGGCACCTACGGTACCCGCAAGGCTTCGCGGATAGTGTTACGCTCTCTCGCGCCGCATGGTTAACAAAATTGTGTGTGCGAACTATAATAGGTGCGATCATACCAGCACTAATGCACCGGATCCCATCAGAACTCCGCAGTTAAGCGTGCTTGGGCGAGAGTAGTACTAGGATGGGTGACCTCCTGGGAAGTCCTCGTGTTGCACCTCTTTTTTTTTTTTTTTTAACGTCGTGCCGACCTTCATTCTTTAAATGACGCTATCCGAGTAGGACACCTAAGGGCGAGCCGCAATGGCCTCATCCTCGACAGGCACCTACGGTACCCGCAAGGCTTCGCAGATAGTGTTACGCTCTCTCGCGCCGCATGGTTAACAAAATTGTGTGTGCGAACTATAATAGGTGCGATCATACCAGCACTAATGCACCGGATCCCATCAGAACTCCGCAGTTAAGCGTGCTTGGGCGAGAGTAGTACTAGGATGGGTGACCTCTGGGAAGTCCTCGTGTTGCACCTCTTTTTTTTTTTTTTTTTAACGTCGTGCCGACCTTCATTCTTTAAATGACGCTATCCCGAGTAGGACACCTAAGGGCGAGCCGCAATGGCCTCATCCTCGACAGGCACCTACGGTACCCGCAAGGCTTCGCGGATAGTGTTACGCTCTCTCGCGCCGCATGGTTAACAAAATTGTGTGTGCGAACTATAATAGGTGCGATCATACCAGCACTAATGCACCGGATCCCATCAGAACTCCGCAGTTAAGCGTGCTTGGGCGAGAGTAGTACTAGGATGGGTGACCTCCTGGGAAGTCCTCGTGTTGCACCTCTTTTTTTTTTTTTTTAACGTCGTGCCGACCTTCATTCTTTAAATGACGCTATCCCGAGTAGGACACCTAAGGGCGAGCCGCAATGGCCTCATCCTCGACAGGCACCTACGGTACCCGCAAGGCTTCGCGGATAGTGTTACGCTCTCTCGCGCCGCATGGTTAACAAAATTGTGTGTGCGAACTATAATAGGTGCGATCATACCAGCACTAATGCACCGGATCCCATCAGAACTCCGCAGTTAAGCGTGCTTGGGCGAGAGTAGTACTAGGATGGGTGACCTCCTGGGAAGTCCTCGTGTTGCACCCTTTTTTTTTTTTTTTAACGTCGTGCCGACCTTCATTCTTTAAATGACGCTATCCCGAGTAGGACACCTAAGGGCGAGCCGCAATGGCCTCATCCTCGACAGGCACCTACGGTACCCGCAAGGCTTCGCGGATAGTGTTACGCTCTCTCGCGCCGCATGGTTAACAAAATTGTGTGTGCGAACTATAATAGGTGCGATCATACCAGCACTAATGCACCGGATCCCATCAGAACTCCGCAGTTAAGCGTGCTTGGGCGAGAGTAGTACTAGGATGGGTGACCTCCTGGGAAGTCCTCGTGTTGCACCTCTTTTTTTTTTTTTTTAACGTCGTGCCGACCTTCATTCTTTAAATGACGCTATCCCGAGTAGGACACCTAAGGGCGAGCCGCAATGGCCTCATCCTCGACAGGCACCTACGGTACCCGCAAGGCTTCGCGATAGTGTTACGCTCTCTCGCGCCGCATGGTTAACAAAATTGTGTGTGCGAACTATAATAGGTGCGATCATACCAGCACTAATGCACCGGATCCCATCAGAACTCCGCAGTTAAGCGTGCTTGGGCGAGTAGTACTAGGATGGGTGACCTCCTGGGAAGTCCTCGTGTTGCACCTCTTTTTTTTTTTTTTTTTAACGTCGTGCCGACCTTCATTCTTTAAATGACGCTATCCCGAGTAGGACACCTAAGGGCGAGCCGCAATGGCCTCATCCTCGACAGGCACCTACGGTACCCGCAAGGCTTCGCAGATAGTGTTACGCTCTCTCGCGCCGCATGGTTAACAAAATTGTGTGTGCGAACTATAATAGGTGCGATCATACCAGCACTAATGCACCGGATCCCATCAGAACTCCGCAGTTAAGCGTGCTTGGGCGAGAGTAGTACTAGGATGGGTGACCTCCTGGGAAGTCCTCGTGTTGCACCTCTTTTTTTTTTTTTTTTAACGTCGTGCCGACCTTCATTCTTTAAATGACGCTATCCCGAGTAGGACACCTAAGGGCGAGCCGCAATGGCCTCATCCTCGACAGGCACCTACGGTACCCGCAAGGCTTCGCGGATAGTGTTACGCTCTCTCGCGCCGCATGGTTAACAAAATTGTGTGTGCGAACTATAATAGGTGCGATCATACCAGCACTAATGCACCGGATCCCATCAGAACTCCGCAGTTAAGCGTGCTTGGGCGAGAGTAGTACTAGGATGGGTGACCTCCTGGGAAGTCCTCGTGTTGCACCTCTTTTTTTTTTTTTTTTAACGTCGTGCCGACCTTCATTCTTTAAATGACGCTATCCCGAGTAGGACACCTAAGGGCGAGCCGCAATGGCCTCATCCTCGACAGGCACCTACGGTACCCGCAAGGCTTCGGATAGTGTTACGCTCTCTCGCGCCGCATGGTTAACAAAATTGTGTGTGCGAACTATAATAGGTGCGATCATACCAGCACTAATGCACCGGATCCCATCAGAACTCCGCAGTTAAGCGTGCTTGGGCGAGAGTAGTACTAGGATGGGTGACCTCCTGGGAAGTCCTCGTGTTGCACCTCTTTTTTTTTTTTTTTTTAACGTCGTGCCGACCTTCATTCTTTAAATGACGCTATCCCGAGTAGGACACCTAAGGGCGAGCCGCAATGGCCTCATCCTCGACAGGCACCTACGGTACCCGCAAGGCTTCGCGGATAGTGTTACGCTCTCTCGCGCCGCATGGTTAACAAAATTGTGTGTGCGAACTATAATAGGTGCGATCATACCAGCACTAATGCACCGGATCCCATCAGAACTCCGCAGTTAAGCGTGCTTGGGCGAGAGTAGTACTAGGATGGGTGACCTCCTGGGAAGTCCTCGTGTTGCACCTCTTTTTTTTTTTTTTTAACGTCGTGCCGACCTTCATTCTTTAAATGACGCTATCCCGAGTAGGACACCTAAGGGCGAGCCGCAATGGCCTCATCCTCGACAGGCACCTACGGTACCCGCAAGGCTTCGCGGATAGTGTTACGCTCTCTCGCGCCGCATGGTTAACAAAATTGTGTGTGCGAACTATAATAGGTGCGATCATACCAGCACTAATGCACCGGATCCCATCAGAACTCCGCAGTTAAGCGTGCTTGGGCGAGAGTAGTACTAGGATGGGTGACCTCCTGGGAAGTCCTCGTGTTGCACCTCTTTTTTTTTTTTTTTAACGTCGTGCCGACCTTCATTCTTTAAATGACGCTATCCGAGTAGGACACCTAAGGGCGAGCCGCAATGGCCTCATCCTCGACAGGCACCTACGGTACCCGCAAGGCTTCGCGGATAGTGTTACGCTCTCTCGCGCCGCATGGTTAACAAAATTGTGTGTGCGAACTATAATAGGTGCGATCATACCAGCACTAATGCACCGGATCCCATCAGAACTCCGCAGTTAAGCGTGCTTGGGCGAGAGTAGTACTAGGATGGGTGACCTCCTGGGAAGTCCTCGTGTTGCACCTCTTTTTTTTTTTTTTTAACGTCGTGCCGACCTTCATTCTTTAAATGACGCTATCCCGAGTAGGACACCTAAGGGCGAGCCGCAATGGCCTCATCCTCGACAGGCACCTACGGTACCCGCAAGGCTTCGCAGATAGTGTTACGCTCTCTCGCGCCGCATGGTTAACAAAATTGTGTGTGCGAACTATAATAGGTGCGATCATACCAGCACTAATGCACCGGATCCCATCAGAACTCCGCAGTTAAGCGTGCTTGGGCGAGAGTAGTACTAGGATGGGTGACCTCCTGGGAAGTCCTCGTGTTGCACCTCTTTTTTTTTTTTTTTTAACGTCGTGCCGACCTTCATTCTTTAAATGACGCTATCCCGAGTAGGACACCTAAGGGCGAGCCGCAATGGCCTCATCCTCGACAGGCACCTACGGTACCCGCAAGGCTTCGCGATAGTGTTACGCTCTCTCGCGCCGCATGGTTAACAAAATTGTGTGTGCGAACTATAATAGGTGCGATCATACCAGCACTAATGCACCGGATCCCATCAGAACTCCGCAGTTAAGCGTGCTTGGGCGAGAGTAGTACTAGGATGGGTGACCTCCTGGGAAGTCCTCGTGTTGCACCTCTTTTTTTTTTTTTTTAACGTCGTGCCGACCTTCATTCTTTAAATGACGCTATCCCGAGTAGGACACCTAAGGGCGAGCCGCAATGGCCTCATCCTCGACAGGCACCTACGGTACCCGCAAGGCTTCGCGGATAGTGTTACGCTCTCTCGCGCCGCATGGTTAACAAAATTGTGTGTGCGAACTATAATAGGTGCGATCATACCAGCACTAATGCACCGGATCCCATCAGAACTCCGCAGTTAAGCGTGCTTGGGCGAGAGTAGTACTAGGATGGGTGACCTCCTGGGAAGTCCTCGTGTTGCACCTCTTTTTTTTTTTTTTTAACGTCGTGCCGACCTTCATTCTTTAAATGACGCTATCCGAGTAGGACACCTAAGGGCGAGCCGCAATGGCCTCATCCTCGACAGGCACCTACGGTACCCGCAAGGCTTCGCGGATAGTGTTACGCTCTCTCGCGCCGCATGGTTAACAAAATTGTGTGTGCGAACTATAATAGGTGCGATCATACCAGCACTAATGCACCGGATCCCATCAGAACTCCGCAGTTAAGCGTGCTTGGGCGAGAGTAGTACTAGGATGGGTGACCTCCTGGGAAGTCCTCGTGTTGCACCTCTTTTTTTTTTTTTTTTAACGTCGTGCCGACCTTCATTCTTTAAATGACGCTATCCCGAGTAGGACACCTAAGGGCGAGCCGCAATGGCCTCATCCTCGACAGGCACCTACGGTACCCGCAAGGCTTCGCAGATAGTGTTACGCTCTCTCGCGCCGCATGGTTAACAAAATTGTGTGTGCGAACTATAATAGGTGCGATCATACCAGCACTAATGCACCGGATCCCATCAGAACTCCGCAGTTAAGCGTGCTTGGGCGAGAGTAGTACTAGGATGGGTGACCTCCTGGGAAGTCCTCGTGTTGCACCTCTTTTTTTTTTTTTTTAACGTCGTGCCGACCTTCATTCTTTAAATGACGCTATCCCGAGTAGGACACCTAAGGGCGAGCCGCAATGGCCTCATCCTCGACAGGCACCTACGGTACCCGCAAGGCTTCGCGGATAGTGTTACGCTCTCTCGCGCCGCATGGTTAACAAAATTGTGTGTGCGAACTATAATAGGTGCGATCATACCAGCACTAATGCACCGGATCCCATCAGAACTCCGCAGTTAAGCGTGCTTGGGCGAGAGTAGTACTAGGATGGGTGACCTCCTGGGAAGTCCTCGTGTTGCACCCTTTTTTTTTTTTTTTAACGTCGTGCCGACCTTCATTCTTTAAATGACGCTATCCCGAGTAGGACACCTAAGGGCGAGCCGCAATGGCCTCATCCTCGACAGGCACCTACGGTACCCGCAAGGCTTCGCAGATAGTGTTACGCTCTCTCGCGCCGCATGGTTAACAAAATTGTGTGTGCGAACTATAATAGGTGCGATCATACCAGCACTAATGCACCGGATCCCATCAGAACTCCGCAGTTAAGCGTGCTTGGGCGAGATAGTACTAGGATGGGTGACCTCCTGGGAAGTCCTCGTGTTGCACCTCTTTTTTTTTTTTTTAACGTCGTGCCGACCTTCATTCTTTAAATGACGCTATCCCGAGTAGGACACCTAAGGGCGAGCCGCAATGGCCTCATCCTCGACAGGCACCTACGGTACCCGCAAGGCTTCGCGGATAGTGTTACGCT
Source organism: Arachis hypogaea (assembly GCF_003086295.3). Classification (NCBI taxonomy): domain Eukaryota; kingdom Viridiplantae; phylum Streptophyta; class Magnoliopsida; order Fabales; family Fabaceae; genus Arachis; species Arachis hypogaea. Next base: position 94,810 of record NW_027255470.1, on the reverse strand, counting down.
CTCTCGCGCCGCATGGTTAACAAAATTGTGTGTGCGAACTATAATAGGTGCGATCATACCAGCACTAATGCACCGGATCCCATCAGAACTCCGCAGTTAAGCGTGCTTGGGCGAGAGTAGTACTAGGATGGGTGACCTCCTGGGAAGTCCTCGTGTTGCACCTCTTTTTTTTTTTTTTTTAACGTCGTGCCGACCTTCATTCTTTAAATGACGCTATCCCGAGTAGGACACCTAAGGGCGAGCCGCAATGGCCTCATCCTCGACAGGCACCTACGGTACCCGCAAGGCTTCGCGGATAGTGTTACGCTCTCTCGCGCCGCATGGTTAACAAAATTGTGTGTGCGAACTATAATAGGTGCGATCATACCAGCACTAATGCACCGGATCCCATCAGAACTCCGCAGTTAAGCGTGCTTGGGCGAGAGTAGTACTAGGATGGGTGACCTCCTGGGAAGTCCTCGTGTTGCACCTCTTTTTTTTTTTTTTTAACGTCGTGCCGACCTTCATTCTTTAAATGACGCTATCCCGAGTAGGACACCTAAGGGCGAGCCGCAATGGCCTCATCCTCGACAGGCACCTACGGTACCCGCAAGGCTTCGCGATAGTGTTACGCTCTCTCGCGCCGCATGGTTAACAAAATTGTGTGTGCGAACTATAATAGGTGCGATCATACCAGCACTAATGCACCGGATCCCATCAGAACTCCGCAGTTAAGCGTGCTTGGGCGAGAGTAGTACTAGGATGGGTGACCTCTGGGAAGTCCTCGTGTTGCACCTCTTTTTTTTTTTTTTTTAACGTCGTGCCGACCTTCATTCTTTAAATGACGCTATCCCGAGTAGGACACCTAAGGGCGAGCCGCAATGGCCTCATCCTCGACAGGCACCTACGGTACCCGCAAGGCTTCGCGATAGTGTTACGCTCTCTCGCGCCGCATGGTTAACAAAATTGTGTGTGCGAACTATAATAGGTGCGATCATACCAGCACTAATGCACCGGATCCCATCAGAACTCCGCAGTTAAGCGTGCTTGGGCGAGAGTAGTACTAGGATGGGTGACCTCCTGGGAAGTCCTCGTGTTGCACCTCTTTTTTTTTTTTTTTTAACGTCGTGCCGACCTTCATTCTTTAAATGACGCTATCCCGAGTAGGACACCTAAGGGCGAGCCGCAATGGCCTCATCCTCGACAGGCACCTACGGTACCCGCAAGGCTTCGCGGATAGTGTTACGCTCTCTCGCGCCGCATGGTTAACAAAATTGTGTGTGCGAACTATAATAGGTGCGATCATACCAGCACTAATGCACCGGATCCCATCAGAACTCCGCAGTTAAGCGTGCTTGGGCGAGTAGTACTAGGATGGGTGACCTCTGGGAAGTCCTCGTGTTGCACCTTTTTTTTTTTTTTTAACGTCGTGCCGACCTTCATTCTTTAAATGACGCTATCCCGAGTAGGACACCTAAGGGCGAGCCGCAATGGCCTCATCCTCGACAGGCACCTACGGTACCCGCAAGGCTTCGCAGATAGTGTTACGCTCTCTCGCGCCGCATGGTTAACAAAATTGTGTGTGCGAACTATAATAGGTGCGATCATACCAGCACTAATGCACCGGATCCCATCAGAACTCCGCAGTTAAGCGTGCTTGGGCGAGAGTAGTACTAGGATGGGTGACCTCTGGGAAGTCCTCGTGTTGCACCTCTTTTTTTTTTTTTTTTAACGTCGTGCCGACCTTCATTCTTTAAATGACGCTATCCCGAGTAGGACACCTAAGGGCGAGCCGCAATGGCCTCATCCTCGACAGGCACCTACGGTACCCGCAAGGCTTCGCGATAGTGTTACGCTCTCTCGCGCCGCATGGTTAACAAAATTGTGTGTGCGAACTATAATAGGTGCGATCATACCAGCACTAATGCACCGGATCCCATCAGAACTCCGCAGTTAAGCGTGCTTGGGCGAGAGTAGTACTAGGATGGGTGACCTCTGGGAAGTCCTCGTGTTGCACCTCTTTTTTTTTTTTTTTTAACGTCGTGCCGACCTTCATTCTTTAAATGACGCTATCCGAGTAGGACACCTAAGGGCGAGCCGCAATGGCCTCATCCTCGACAGGCACCTACGGTACCCGCAAGGCTTCGCAGATAGTGTTACGCTCTCTCGCGCCGCATGGTTAACAAAATTGTGTGTGCGAACTATAATAGGTGCGATCATACCAGCACTAATGCACCGGATCCCATCAGAACTCCGCAGTTAAGCGTGCTTGGGCGAGAGTAGTACTAGGATGGGTGACCTCCTGGGAAGTCCTCGTGTTGCACCTCTTTTTTTTTTTTAACGTCGTGCCGACCTTCATTCTTTAAATGACGCTATCCCGAGTAGGACACCTAAGGGCGAGCCGCAATGGCCTCATCCTCGACAGGCACCTACGGTACCCGCAAGGCTTCGCAGATAGTGTTACGCTCTCTCGCGCCGCATGGTTAACAAAATTGTGTGTGCGAACTATAATAGGTGCGATCATACCAGCACTAATGCACCGGATCCCATCAGAACTCCGCAGTTAAGCGTGCTTGGGCGAGAGTAGTACTAGGATGGGTGACCTCCTGGGAAGTCCTCGTGTTGCACCTCTTTTTTTTTTTTTTTTAACGTCGTGCCGACCTTCATTCTTTAAATGACGCTATCCGAGTAGGACACCTAAGGCGAGCCGCAATGGCCTCATCCTCGACAGGCACCTACGGTACCCGCAAGGCTTCGCGGATAGTGTTACGCTCTCTCGCGCCGCATGGTTAACAAAATTGTGTGTGCGAACTATAATAGGTGCGATCATACCAGCACTAATGCACCGGATCCCATCAGAACTCCGCAGTTAAGCGTGCTTGGGCGAGAGTAGTACTAGGATGGGTGACCTCCTGGGAAGTCCTCGTGTTGCACCTCTTTTTTTTTTTTTTAACGTCGTGCCGACCTTCATTCTTTAAATGACGCTATCCCGAGTAGGACACCTAAGGGCGAGCCGCAATGGCCTCATCCTCGACAGGCACCTACGGTACCCGCAAGGCTTCGCGGATAGTGTTACGCTCTCTCGCGCCGCATGGTTAACAAAATTGTGTGTGCGAACTATAATAGGTGCGATCATACCAGCACTAATGCACCGGATCCCATCAGAACTCCGCAGTTAAGCTGCTTGGGCGAGAGTAGTACTAGGATGGGTGACCTCCTGGGAAGTCCTCGTGTTGCACCTTTTTTTTTTTTTTTTTTTAACGTCGTGCCGACCTTCATTCTTTAAATGACGCTATCCCGAGTAGGACACCTAAGGGCGAGCCGCAATGGCCTCATCCTCGACAGGCACCTACGGTACCCGCAAGGCTTCGCGGATAGTGTTACGCTCTCTCGCGCCGCATGGTTAACAAAATTGTGTGTGCGAACTATAATAGGTGCGATCATACCAGCACTAATGCACCGGATCCCATCAGAACTCCGCAGTTAAGCGTGCTTGGGCGAGAGTAGTACTAGGATGGGTGACCTCCTGGGAAGTCCTCGTGTTGCACCTTTTTTTTTTTTTTTTAACGTCGTGCCGACCTTCATTCTTTAAATGACGCTATCCGAGTAGGACACCTAAGGGCGAGCCGCAATGGCCTCATCCTCGACAGGCACCTACGGTACCCGCAAGGCTTCGCAGATAGTGTTACGCTCTCTCGCGCCGCATGGTTAACAAAATTGTGTGTGCGAACTATAATAGGTGCGATCATACCAGCACTAATGCACCGGATCCCATCAGAACTCCGCAGTTAAGCGTGCTTGGGCGAGAGTACTAGGATGGGTGACCTCCTGGGAAGTCCTCGTGTTGCACCTCTTTTTTTTTTTTTTTAACGTCGTGCCGACCTTCATTCTTTAAATGACGCTATCCGAGTAGGACACCTAAGGGCGAGCCGCAATGGCCTCATCCTCGACAGGCACCTACGGTACCCGCAAGGCTTCGCAGATAGTGTTACGCTCTCTCGCGCCGCATGGTTAACAAAATTGTGTGTGCGAACTATAATAGGTGCGATCATACCAGCACTAATGCACCGGATCCCATCAGAACTCCGCAGTTAAGCGTGCTTGGGCGAGAGTAGTACTAGGATGGGTGACCTCCTGGGAAGTCCTCGTGTTGCACCTCTTTTTTTTTTTTTTTTTAACGTCGTGCCGACCTTCATTCTTTAAATGACGCTATCCCGAGTAGGACACCTAAGGGCGAGCCGCAATGGCCTCATCCTCGACAGGCACCTACGGTACCCGCAAGGCTTCGCGGATAGTGTTACGCTCTCTCGCGCCGCATGGTTAACAAAATTGTGTGTGCGAACTATAATAGGTGCGATCATACCAGCACTAATGCACCGGATCCCATCAGAACTCCGCAGTTAAAGCGTGCTTGGGCGAGAATAGTACTAGGATGGGTGACCTCCTGGGAAGTCCTCGTGTTGCACCCTTTTTTTTTTTTTTTTTAACGTCGTGCCGACCTTCATTCTTTAAATGACGCTATCCGAGTAGGACACCTAAGGGCGAGCCGCAATGGCCTCATCCTCGACAGGCACCTACGGTACCCGCAAGGCTTCGCGGATAGTGTTACGCTCTCTCGCGCCGCATGGTTAACAAAATTGTGTGTGCGAACTATAATAGGTGCGATCATACCAGCACTAATGCACCGGATCCCATCAGAACTCCGCAGTTAAGCGTGCTTGGGCGAGAGTAGTACTAGGATGGGTGACCTCCTGGGAAGTCCTCGTGTTGCACCTCTTTTTTTTTTTTTAACGTCGTGCCGACCTTCATTCTTTAAATGACGCTATCCCGAGTAGGACACCTAAGGGCGAGCCGCAATGGCCTCATCCTCGACAGGCACCTACGGTACCCCAAGGCTTCGCAGATAGTGTTACGCTCTCTCGCGCCGCATGGTTAACAAAATTGTGTGTGCGAACTATAATAGGTGCGATCATACCAGCACTAATGCACCGGATCCCATCAGAACTCCGCAGTTAAGCGTGCTTGGGCGAGAGTAGTACTAGGATGGGTGACCTCCTGGGAAGTCCTCGTGTTGCACCTCTTTTTTTTTTTTTTTTTTTAACGTCGTGCCGACCTTCATTCTTTAAATGACGCTATCCCGAGTAGGACACCTAAGGGCGAGCCGCAATGGCCTCATCCTCGACAGGCACCTACGGTACCCGCAAGGCTTCGCGGATAGTGTTACGCTCTCTCGCGCCGCATGGTTAACAAAATTGTGTGTGCGAACTATAATAGGTGCGATCATACCAGCACTAATGCACCGGATCCCATCAGAACTCCGCAGTTAAGCGTGCTTGGGCGAGAGTAGTACTAGGATGGGTGACCTCCTGGGAAGTCCTCGTGTTGCACCTCTTTTTTTTTTTTTTAACGTCGTGCCGACCTTCATTCTTTAAATGACGCTATCCCGAGTAGGACACCTAAGGGCGAGCCGCAATGGCCTCATCCTCGACAGGCACCTACGGTACCCGCAAGGCTTCGCGGATAGTGTTACGCTCTCTCGCGCCGCATGGTTAACAAAATTGTGTGTGCGAACTATAATAGGTGCGATCATACCAGCACTAATGCACCGGATCCCATCAGAACTCCGCAGTTAAGCGTGCTTGGGCGAGAGTAGTACTAGGATGGGTGACCTCCTGGGAAGTCCTCGTGTTGCACCTCTTTTTTTTTTTTTTTTTTTTTTAACGTGCCGACCTTCATTCTTTAAATGACGCTATCCCGAGTAGGACACCTAAGGCGAGCCGCAATGGCCTCATCCTCGACAGGCACCTACTACCCGCAAGGCTTCGCGGATTAGTGTTACGCTCTCTCGCGCCGCATGGTTAACAAAATTGTGTGTGCGAACTATAATAGGTGCGATCATACCAGCACTAATGCACCGGATCCCATCAGAACTCCGCAGTTAAGCGTGCTTGGGCGAGTAGTACTAGGATGGTGACCTCCTGGGAAGTCCTCGTGTTGCACCTCTTTTTTTTTTTTTTAACGTCGTGCCGACCTTCATTCTTTAAATGACGCTATCCCGAGTAGGACACCTAAGGGCGAGCCGCAATGGCCTCATCCTCGACACACCTACTACCGCAAGGCTTCGCGGATAGTGTTACGCTCTCTCGCGCCGCATGGTTAACAAAATTGTGTGTGCGAACTATAATAGGTGCGATCATACCAGCACTAATGCACCGGATCCCATCAGAACTCCGCAGTTAAGCGTGCTTGGGCGAGAGTAGTACTAGGGGTGACCTCCTGGGAAGTCCTCGTGTTGCACCTCTTTTTTTTTTTTTTAACGTCGTGCCGACCTTCATTCTTTAAATGACGCTATCCCGAGTAGGACACCTAAGGGCGAGCCGCAATGGCCTCATCCTCGACAGGCACCTACGGTACCCGCAAGGCTTCGCGGATAGTGTTACGCTCTCTCGCGCCGCATGGTTAACAAAATTGTGTGTGCGAACTATAATAGGTGCGATCATACCAGCACTAATGCACCGGATCCCATCAGAACTCCGCAGTTAAGCGTGCTTGGGCGAGAGTAGTACTAGGATGGGTGACCTCCTGGGAAGTCCTCGTGTTGCACCTCTTTTTTTTTTTTTTAACGTCGTGCCGACCTTCATTCTTTAAATGACGCTATCCGAGTAGGACACCTAAGGGCGAGCCGCAATGGCCTCATCCTCGACA
>NW_027255470.1:58000-87126 GCF_003086295.3 Arachis hypogaea | reverse complement strand
ACAAAATTGTGTGTGCGAACTTAATAGGTGCGATCATACCAGCACTAATGCACCGGATCCCATCAGAACTCCGCAGTTAAGCGTGCTTGGGAGAGTAGTACTAGGATGGGTGACCTCCTGGGAAGTCCTCGTGTTGCACCTCTTTTTTTTTTTTTTTAACGTCGTGCCGACCTTCATTCTTTAAATGACGCTATCCCGAGTAGGACACCTAAGGGCGAGCCGCAATGGCCTCATCCTCGACAGGCACCTACGGTACCCGCAAGGCTTCGCGGATAGTGTTACGCTCTCTCGCGCCGCATGGTTAACAAAATTGTGTGTGCGAACTATAATAGGTGCGATCATACCAGCACTAATGCACCGGATCCCATCAGAACTCCGCAGTTAAGCGTGCTTGGGCGAGATAGTACTAGGATGGGTGACCTCTGGGAAGTCCTCGTGTTGCACCTTTTTTTTTTTTAACGTCGTGCCGACCTTCATTCTTTAAATGACGCTATCCCGAGTAGGACACCTAAGGGCGAGCCGCAATGGCCTCATCCTCGACAGGCACCTACGGTACCCGCAAGGCTTCGCAGATAGTGTTACGCTCTCTCGCGCCGCATGGTTAACAAAATTGTGTGTGCGAACTATAATAGGTGCGATCATACCAGCACTAATGCACCGGATCCCATCAGAACTCCGCAGTTAAGCGTGCTTGGGCGAGAGTAGTACTAGGATGGGTGACCTCCTGGGAAGTCCTCGTGTTGCACCTCTTTTTTTTTTTTTTTAACGTCGTGCCGACCTTCATTCTTTAAATGACGCTATCCCGAGTAGGACACCTAAGGGCGAGCCGCAATGGCCTCATCCTCGACAGGCACCTACGGTACCCGCAAGGCTTCGCGGATAGTGTTACGCTCTCTCGCGCCGCATGGTTAACAAAATTGTGTGTGCGAACTATAATAGGTGCGATCATACCAGCACTAATGCACCGGATCCCATCAGAACTCCGCAGTTAAGCGTGCTTGGGCGAGAGTACTAGGATGGGTGACCTCCTGGGAAGTCCTCGTGTTGCACCTCTTTTTTTTTTTTTTAACGTCGTGCCGACCTTCATTCTTTAAATGACGCTATCCCGAGTAGGACACCTAAGGGCGAGCCGCAATGGCCTCATCCTCGACAGGCACCTACGGTACCCGCAAGGCTTCGCGGATAGTGTTACGCTCTCTCGCGCCGCATGGTTAACAAAATTGTGTGTGCGAACTATAATAGGTGCGATCATACCAGCACTAATGCACCGGATCCCATCAGAACTCCGCAGTTAAGCGTGCTTGGGCGAGAATAGTACTAGGATGGGTGACCTCTGGGAAGTCCTCGTGTTGCACCACTTTTTTTTTTTTTAACGTCGTGCCGACCTTCATTCTTTAAATGACGCTATCCCGAGTAGGACACCTAAGGGCGAGCCGCAATGGCCTCATCCTCGACAGGCACCTACGGTACCCGCAAGGCTTCGCAGATAGTGTTACGCTCTCTCGCGCCGCATGGTTAACAAAATTGTGTGTGCGAACTATAATAGGTGCGATCATACCAGCACTAATGCACCGGATCCCATCAGAACTCCGCAGTTAAGCGTGCTTGGGCGAGAATAGTACTAGGATGGGTGACCTCCTGGGAAGTCCTCGTTGCACCTCTTTTTTTTTTTTTTTAACGTCGTGCCGACCTTCATTCTTTAAATGACGCTATCCCGAGTAGGACACCTAAGGGCGAGCCGCAATGGCCTCATCCTCGACAGGCACCTACGGTACCCGCAAGGCTTCGCAGATAGTGTTACGCTCTCTCGCGCCGCATGGTTAACAAAATTGTGTGTGCGAACTATAATAGGTGCGATCATACCAGCACTAATGCACCGGATCCCATCAGAACTCCGCAGTTAAGCGTGCTTGGCGAGTAGTACTAGGATGGGTGACCTCCTGGGAAGTCCTCGTGTTGCACCTCTTTTTTTTTTTTTTTTAACGTCGTGCCGACCTTCATTCTTTAAATGACGCTATCCCGAGTAGGACACCTAAGGGCGAGCCGCAATGGCCTCATCCTCGACAGGCACCTACGGTACCCGCAAGGCTTCGCGGATAGTGTTACGCTCTCTCGCGCCGCATGGTTAACAAAATTGTGTGTGCGAACTATAATAGGTGCGATCATACCAGCACTAATGCACCGGATCCCATCAGAACTCCGCAGTTAAGCGTGCTTGGGCGAGAGTAGTACTAGGATGGGTGACCTCCTGGGAAGTCCTCGTGTTGCACCTCTTTTTTTTTTTTTTAACGTCGTGCCGACCTTCATTCTTTAAATGACGCTATCCCGAGTAGGACACCTAAGGGCGAGCCGCAATGGCCTCATCCTCGACAGGCACCTACGGTACCCGCAAGGCTTCGCGGATAGTGTTACGCTCTCTCGCGCCGCATGGTTAACAAAATTGTGTGTGCGAACTATAATAGGTGCGATCATACCAGCACTAATGCACCGGATCCCATCAGAACTCCGCAGTTAACGTGCTTGGGCGAGAATAGTACTAGGATGGGTGACCTCCTGGGAAGTCCTCGTGTTGCACCACTTTTTTTTTTTTTTTTTAACGTCGTGCCGACCTTCATTCTTTAAATGACGCTATCCCGAGTAGGACACCTAAGGGCGAGCCGCAATGGCCTCATCCTCGACAGGCACCTACGGTACCCGCAAGGCTTCGCGGATAGTGTTACGCTCTCTCGCGCCGCATGGTTAACAAAATTGTGTGTGCGAACTATAATAGGTGCGATCATACCAGCACTAATGCACCGGATCCCATCAGAACTCCGCAGTTAAGCGTGCTTGGGCGAGAAGTAGTACTAGGATGGGTGACCTCCTGGGAAGTCCTCGTGTTGCACCACTTTTTTTTTTTTTAACGTCGTGCCGACCTTCATTCTTTAAATGACGCTATCCCGAGTAGGACACCTAAGGGCGAGCCGCAATGGCCTCATCCTCGACAGGCACCTACGGTACCCGCAAGGCTTCGCGGATAGTGTTACGCTCTCTCGCGCCGCATGGTTAACAAAATTGTGTGTGCGAACTATAATAGGTGCGATCATACCAGCACTAATGCACCGGATCCCATCAGAACTCCGCAGTTAAGCGTGCTTGGGCGAGATAGTACTAGGATGGGTGACCTCTGGGAAGTCCTCGTGTTGCACCACTTTTTTTTTTTAACGTCGTGCCGACCTTCATTCTTTAAATGACGCTATCCCGAGTAGGACACCTAAGGGCGAGCCGCAATGGCCTCATCCTCGACAGGCACCTACGGTACCCGCAAGGCTTCGCAGATAGTGTTACGCTCTCTCGCGCCGCATGGTTAACAAAATTGTGTGTGCGAACTATAATAGGTGCGATCATACCAGCACTAATGCACCGGATCCCATCAGAACTCCGCAGTTAAGCGTGCTTGGGCGAGAATAGTACTAGGATGGGTGACCTCCTGGAAGTCCTCGTGTTGCACCACTTTTTTTTTTTTTTTAACGTCGTGCCGACCTTCATTCTTTAAATGACGCTATCCCGAGTAGGACACCTAAGGGCGAGCCGCAATGGCCTCATCCTCGACAGGCACCTACGGTACCCGCAAGGCTTCGCGGATAGTGTTACGCTCTCTCGCGCCGCATGGTTAACAAAATTGTGTGTGCGAACTATAATAGGTGCGATCATACCAGCACTAATGCACCGGATCCCATCAGAACTCCGCAGTTAAGCGTGCTTGGGCGAGAGTAGTACTAGGATGGGTGACCTCCTGGGAAGTCCTCGTGTTGCACCTCTTTTTTTTTTTTTTTTTAACGTCGTGCCGACCTTCATTCTTTAAATGACGCTATCCGAGTAGGACACCTAAGGGCGAGCCGCAATGGCCTCATCCTCGACAGGCACCTACGGTACCCGCAAGGCTTCGCGGATAGTGTTACGCTCTCTCGCGCCGCATGGTTAACAAAATTGTGTGTGCGAACTATAATAGGTGCGATCATACCAGCACTAATGCACCGGATCCCATCAGAACTCCGCAGTTAAGCGTGCTTGGGCGAGAGTAGTACTAGGATGGGTGACCTCCTGGGAAGTCCTCGTGTTGCACCTCTTTTTTTTTTTTTTTAACGTCGTGCCGACCTTCATTCTTTAAATGACGCTATCCCGAGTAGGACACCTAAGGGCGAGCCGCAATGGCCTCATCCTCGACAGGCACCTACGGTACCCGCAAGGCTTCGCGGATAGTGTTACGCTCTCTCGCGCCGCATGGTTAACAAAATTGTGTGTGCGAACTATAATAGGTGCGATCATACCAGCACTAATGCACCGGATCCCATCAGAACTCCGCAGTTAAGCGTGCTTGGGCGAGAGTAGTACTAGGATGGGTGACCTCTGGGAAGTCCTCGTGTTGCACCACTTTTTTTTTTTTTTAACGTCGTGCCGACCTTCATTCTTTAAATGACGCTATCCGAGTAGGACACCTAAGGGCGAGCCGCAATGGCCTCATCCTCGACAGGCACCTACGGTACCCGCAAGGCTTCGCGGATAGTGTTACGCTCTCTCGCGCCGCATGGTTAACAAAATTGTGTGTGCGAACTATAATAGGTGCGATCATACCAGCACTAATGCACCGGATCCCATCAGAACTCCGCAGTTAAGCGTGCTTGGGCGAGAGTACTAGGATGGGTGACCTCCTGGGAAGTCCTCGTGTTGCACCTCTTTTTTTTTTTTTTTAACGTCGTGCCGACCTTCATTCTTTAAATGACGCTATCCCGAGTAGGACACCTAAGGGCGAGCCGCAATGGCCTCATCCTCGACAGGCACCTACGGTACCCGCAAGGCTTCGCGGATAGTGTTACGCTCTCTCGCGCCGCATGGTTAACAAAATTGTGTGTGCGAACTATAATAGGTGCGATCATACCAGCACTAATGCACCGGATCCCATCAGAACTCCGCAGTTAAGCTTGGGCGAGAGTAGTACTAGGATGGGTGACCTCCTGGGAAGTCCTCGTGTTGCACCTCTTTTTTTTTTTTTTTAACGTCGTGCCGACCTTCATTCTTTAAATGACGCTATCCCGAGTAGGACACCTAAGGGCGAGCCGCAATGGCCTCATCCTCGACAGGCACCTACGGTACCCGCAAGGCTTCGCGGATAGTGTTACGCTCTCTCGCGCCGCATGGTTAACAAAATTGTGTGTGCGAACTATAATAGGTGCGATCATACCAGCACTAATGCACCGGATCCCATCAGAACTCCGCAGTTAAGCGTGCTTGGGCGAGAGTAGTACTAGGATGGGTGACCTCCTGGGAAGTCCTCGTGTTGCACCTCTTTTTTTTTTTTTTTTAACGTCGTGCCGACCTTCATTCTTTAAATGACGCTATCCCGAGTAGGACACCTAAGGGCGAGCCGCAATGGCCTCATCCTCGACAGGCACCTACGGTACCCGCAAGGCTTCGCAGATAGTGTTACGCTCTCTCGCGCCGCATGGTTAACAAAATTGTGTGTGCGAACTATAATAGGTGCGATCATACCAGCACTAATGCACCGGATCCCATCAGAACTCCGCAGTTAAGCGTGCTTGGGCGAGAGTAGTACTAGGATGGGTGACCTCCTGGGAAGTCCTCGTGTTGCACCCTTTTTTTTTTTTTTTTAACGTCGTGCCGACCTTCATTCTTTAAATGACGCTATCCCGAGTAGGACACCTAAGGGCGAGCCGCAATGGCCTCATCCTCGACAGGCACCTACGGTACCCGCAAGGCTTCGCAGATAGTGTTACGCTCTCTCGCGCCGCATGGTTAACAAAATTGTGTGTGCGAACTATAATAGGTGCGATCATACCAGCACTAATGCACCGGATCCCATCAGAACTCCGCAGTTAAGCGTGCTTGGGCGAATAGTACTAGGATGGGTGACCTCTGGGAAGTCCTCGTGTTGCACCTCTTTTTTTTTTTTTTTAACGTCGTGCCGACCTTCATTCTTTAAATGACGCTATCCCGAGTAGGACACCTAAGGGCGAGCCGCAATGGCCTCATCCTCGACAGGCACCTACGGTACCCGCAAGGCTTCGCGGATAGTGTTACGCTCTCTCGCGCCGCATGGTTAACAAAATTGTGTGTGCGAACTATAATAGGTGCGATCATACCAGCACTAATGCACCGGATCCCATCAGAACTCCGCAGTTAGCGTGCTTGGGCGAGAAGTAGTACTAGGATGGGTGACCTCCTGGGAAGTCCTCGTGTTGCACCTCTTTTTTTTTTTTTTAACGTCGTGCCGACCTTCATTCTTTAAATGACGCTATCCCGAGTAGGCTAAGGGCGAGCCGCAATGGCCTCATCCTCGACAGGCACCTACGGTACCCGCAAGGCTTCGCAGATAGTGTTACGCTCTCTCGCGCCGCATGGTTAACAAAATTGTGTGTGCGAACTATAATAGGTGCGATCATACCAGCACTAATGCACCGGATCCCATCAGAACTCCGCAGTTAAGCGTGCTTGGGCGAGAGTAGTACTAGGATGGGTGACCTGGGAAGTCCTCGTGTTGCACCTCTTTTTTTTTTTTTTTAACGTCGTGCCGACCTTCATTCTTTAAATGACGCTATCCCGAGTAGGACACCTAAGGGCGAGCCGCAATGGCCTCATCCTCGACAGGACCTACGGTACCCGCCCGCAGGCTTCGCGGATAGTGTTACGCTCTCTCGCGCCGCATGGTTAACAAAATTGTGTGTGCGAACTATAATAGGTGCGATCATACCAGCACTAATGCACCGGATCCCATCAGAACTCCGCAGTTAAGCGTGCTTGGGCGAGATAGTACTAGGATGGGTGACCTCCTGGGAAGTCCTCGTGTTGCACCTTTTTTTTTTTTTTTAACGTCGTGCCGACCTTCATTCTTTAAATGACGCTATCCCGAGTAGGACACCTAAGGGCGAGCCGCAATGGCCTCATCCTCGACAGGCACCTACGGTACCCGCAAGGCTTCGCGGATAGTGTTACGCTCTCTCGCGCCGCATGGTTAACAAAATTGTGTGTGCGAACTATAATAGGTGCGATCATACCAGCACTAATGCACCGGATCCCATCAGAACTCCGCAGTTAAGCGTGCTTGGGCGAGAGTAGTACTAGGATGGGTGACCTCCTGGGAAGTCCTCGTGTTGCACCTCTTTTTTTTTTTTTTTTTAACGTCGTGCCGACCTTCATTCTTTAAATGACGCTATCCGAGTAGGACACCTAAGGGCGAGCCGCAATGGCCTCATCCTCGACAGGCACCTACGGTACCCGCAAGGCTTCGCAGATAGTGTTACGCTCTCTCGCGCCGCATGGTTAACAAAATTGTGTGTGCGAACTATAATAGGTGCGATCATACCAGCACTAATGCACCGGATCCCATCAGAACTCCGCAGTTAAGCGTGCTTGGGCGAGAGTAGTACTAGGATGGGTGACCTCCTGGGAAGTCCTCGTGTTGCACCTCTTTTTTTTTTTTTTTTAACGTCGTGCCGACCTTCATTCTTTAAATGACGCTATCCCGAGTAGGACACCTAAGGCGAGCCGCAATGGCCTCATCCTCGACAGGCACCTACGGTACCCGCAAGGCTTCGCGGATAGTGTTACGCTCTCTCGCGCCGCATGGTTAACAAAATTGTGTGTGCGAACTATAATAGGTGCGATCATACCAGCACTAATGCACCGGATCCCATCAGAACTCCGCAGTTAAGCGTGCTTGGGCGAGAGTAGTACTAGGATGGGTGACCTCCTGGGAAGTCCTCGTGTTGCACCTTTTTTTTTTTTTTAACGTCGTGCCGACCTTCATTCTTTAAATGACGCTATCCCGAGTAGGACACCTAAGGGCGAGCCGCAATGGCCTCATCCTCGACAGGCACCTACGGTACCCGCAAGGCTTCGCGGATAGTGTTACGCTCTCTCGCGCCGCATGGTTAACAAAATTGTGTGTGCGAACTATAATAGGTGCGATCATACCAGCACTAATGCACCGGATCCCATCAGAACTCCGCAGTTAAGCGTGCTTGGGCGAGAGTAGTACTAGGATGGGTGACCTCCTGGGAAGTCCTCGTGTTGCACCTCTTTTTTTTTTTTTTTAACGTCGTGCCGACCTTCATTCTTTAAATGACGCTATCCCGAGTAGGACACCTAAGGGCGAGCCGCAATGGCCTCATCCTCGACAGGCACCTACGGTACCCGCAAGGCTTCGCGGATAGTGTTACGCTCTCTCGCGCCGCATGGTTAACAAAATTGTGTGTGCGAACTATAATAGGTGCGATCATACCAGCACTAATGCACCGGATCCCATCAGAACTCCGCAGTTAAGCGTGCTTGGGCGAGAGTAGTACTAGGATGGGTGACCTCCTGGGAAGTCCTCGTGTTGCACCTCTTTTTTTTTTTTTTAACGTCGTGCCGACCTTCATTCTTTAAATGACGCTATCCCGAGTAGGACACCTAAGGGCGAGCCGCAATGGCCTCATCCTCGACAGGCACCTACGGTACCCGCAAGGCTTCGCGGATAGTGTTACGCTCTCTCGCGCCGCATGGTTAACAAAATTGTGTGTGCGAACTATAATAGGTGCGATCATACCAGCACTAATGCACCGGATCCCATCAGAACTCCGCAGTTAAGCGTGCTTGGGCGAGAGTAGTACTAGGATGGGTGACCTCCTGGGAAGTCCTCGTGTTGCACCTCTTTTTTTTTTTTTTAACGTCGTGCCGACCTTCATTCTTTAAATGACGCTATCCCGAGTAGGACACCTAAGGGCGAGCCGCAATGGCCTCATCCTCGACAGGCACCTACGGTACCCGCAAGGCTTCGCGGATAGTGTTACGCTCTCTCGCGCCGCATGGTTAACAAAATTGTGTGTGCGAACTATAATAGGTGCGATCATACCAGCACTAATGCACCGGATCCCATCAGAACTCCGCAGTTAAGCGTGCTTGGGCGAGAGTAGTACTAGGATGGGTGACCTCCTGGGAAGTCCTCGTGTTGCACCTCTTTTTTTTTTTTTTAACGTCGTGCCGACCTTCATTCTTTAAATGACGCTATCCCGAGTAGGACACCTAAGGGCGAGCCGCAATGGCCTCATCCTCGACAGGCACCTACGGTACCCGCAAGGCTTCGCGGATAGTGTTACGCTCTCTCGCGCCGCATGGTTAACAAAATTGTGTGTGCGAACTATAATAGGTGCGATCATACCAGCACTAATGCACCGGATCCCATCAGAACTCCGCAGTTAAGCGTGCTTGGGCGAGAGTAGTACTAGGATGGGTGACCTCCTGGGAAGTCCTCGTGTTGCACCTCTTTTTTTTTTTTTTAACGTCGTGCCGACCTTCATTCTTTAAATGACGCTATCCCGAGTAGGACACCTAAGGGCGAGCCGCAATGGCCTCATCCTCGACAGGCACCTACGGTACCCGCAAGGCTTCGCGGATAGTGTTACGCTCTCTCGCGCCGCATGGTTAACAAAATTGTGTGTGCGAACTATAATAGGTGCGATCATACCAGCACTAATGCACCGGATCCCATCAGAACTCCGCAGTTAAGCGTGCTTGGGCGAGAGTAGTACTAGGATGGGTGACCTCCTGGGAAGTCCTCGTGTTGCACCTTTTTTTTTTTTTTAACGTCGTGCCGACCTTCATTCTTTAAATGACGCTATCCCGAGTAGGACACCTAAGGGCGAGCCGCAATGGCCTCATCCTCGACAGGCACCTACGGTACCCGCAAGGCTTCGCGGATAGTGTTACGCTCTCTCGCGCCGCATGGTTAACAAAATTGTGTGTGCGAACTATAATAGGTGCGATCATACCAGCACTAATGCACCGGATCCCATCAGAACTCCGCAGTTAAGCGTGCTTGGGCGAGAGTAGTACTAGGATGGGTGACCTCCTGGGAAGTCCTCGTGTTGCACCTCTTTTTTTTTTTTTTAACGTCGTGCCGACCTTCATTCTTTAAATGACGCTATCCCGAGTAGGACACCTAAGGGCGAGCCGCAATGGCCTCATCCTCGACAGGCACCTACGGTACCCGCAAGGCTTCGCGGATAGTGTTACGCTCTCTCGCGCCGCATGGTTAACAAAATTGTGTGTGCGAACTATAATAGGTGCGATCATACCAGCACTAATGCACCGGATCCCATCAGAACTCCGCAGTTAAGCGTGCTTGGGCGAGAGTAGTACTAGGATGGGTGACCTCCTGGGAAGTCCTCGTGTTGCACCTCTTTTTTTTTTTTTTTAACGTCGTGCCGACCTTCATTCTTTAAATGACGCTATCCCGAGTAGGACACCTAAGGGCGAGCCGCAATGGCCTCATCCTCGACAGGCACCTACGGTACCCGCAAGGCTTCGCGGATAGTGTTACGCTCTCTCGCGCCGCATGGTTAACAAAATTGTGTGTGCGAACTATAATAGGTGCGATCATACCAGCACTAATGCACCGGATCCCATCAGAACTCCGCAGTTAAGCGTGCTTGGGCGAGAGTAGTACTAGGATGGGTGACCTCCTGGGAAGTCCTCGTGTTGCACCTCTTTTTTTTTTTTTTTAACGTCGTGCCGACCTTCATTCTTTAAATGACGCTATCCCGAGTAGGACACCTAAGGGCGAGCCGCAATGGCCTCATCCTCGACAGGCACCTACGGTACCCGCAAGGCTTCGCGGATAGTGTTACGCTCTCTCGCGCCGCATGGTTAACAAAATTGTGTGTGCGAACTATAATAGGTGCGATCATACCAGCACTAATGCACCGGATCCCATCAGAACTCCGCAGTTAAGCGTGCTTGGGCGAGAGTAGTACTAGGATGGGTGACCTCCTGGGAAGTCCTCGTGTTGCACCTCTTTTTTTTTTTTTTTAACGTCGTGCCGACCTTCATTCTTTAAATGACGCTATCCCGAGTAGGACACCTAAGGGCGAGCCGCAATGGCCTCATCCTCGACAGGCACCTACGGTACCCGCAAGGCTTCGCAGATAGTGTTACGCTCTCTCGCGCCGCATGGTTAACAAAATTGTGTGTGCGAACTATAATAGGTGCGATCATACCAGCACTAATGCACCGGATCCCATCAGAACTCCGCAGTTAAGCGTGCTTGGGCGAGATAGTACTAGGATGGGTGACCTCCTGGGAAGTCCTCGTGTTGCACCTCTTTTTTTTTTTTTTAACGTCGTGCCGACCTTCATTCTTTAAATGACGCTATCCCGAGTAGGACACCTAAGGGCGAGCCGCAATGGCCTCATCCTCGACAGGCACCTACGGTACCCGCAAGGCTTCGCGGATAGTGTTACGCTCTCTCGCGCCGCATGGTTAACAAAATTGTGTGTGCGAACTATAATAGGTGCGATCATACCAGCACTAATGCACCGGATCCCATCAGAACTCCGCAGTTAAGCGTGCTTGGGCGAGAGTAGTACTAGGATGGGTGACCTCCTGGGAAGTCCTCGTGTTGCACCTTTTTTTTTTTTTTTAACGTCGTGCCGACCTTCATTCTTTAAATGACGCTATCCCGAGTAGGACACCTAAGGGCGAGCCGCAATGGCCTCATCCTCGACAGGCACCTACGGTACCCGCAAGGCTTCGCGGATAGTGTTACGCTCTCTCGCGCCGCATGGTTAACAAAATTGTGTGTGCGAACTATAATAGGTGCGATCATACCAGCACTAATGCACCGGATCCCATCAGAACTCCGCAGTTAAGCGTGCTTGGGCGAGAGTAGTACTAGGATGGGTGACCTCCTGGGAAGTCCTCGTGTTGCACCTCTTTTTTTTTTTTTTTAACGTCGTGCCGACCTTCATTCTTTAAATGACGCTATCCCGAGTAGGACACCTAAGGGCGAGCCGCAATGGCCTCATCCTCGACAGGCACCTACGGTACCCGCAAGGCTTCGCGGATAGTGTTACGCTCTCTCGCGCCGCATGGTTAACAAAATTGTGTGTGCGAACTATAATAGGTGCGATCATACCAGCACTAATGCACCGGATCCCATCAGAACTCCGCAGTTAAGCGTGCTTGGGCGAGAATAGTACTAGGATGGGTGACCTCCTGGGAAGTCCTCGTGTTGCACCTCTTTTTTTTTTTTTTTTAACGTCGTGCCGACCTTCATTCTTTAAATGACGCTATCCCGAGTAGGACACCTAAGGGCGAGCCGCAATGGCCTCATCCTCGACAGGCACCTACGGTACCCGCAAGGCTTCGCAGATAGTGTTACGCTCTCTCGCGCCGCATGGTTAACAAAATTGTGTGTGCGAACTATAATAGGTGCGATCATACCAGCACTAATGCACCGGATCCCATCAGAACTCCGCAGTTAAGCGTGCTTGGGCGAGAGTAGTACTAGGATGGGTGACCTCCTGGGAAGTCCTCGTGTTGCACCTCTTTTTTTTTTTTTTAACGTCGTGCCGACCTTCATTCTTTAAATGACGCTATCCCGAGTAGGACACCTAAGGGCGAGCCGCAATGGCCTCATCCTCGACAGGCACCTACGGTACCCGCAAGGCTTCGCGGATAGTGTTACGCTCTCTCGCGCCGCATGGTTAACAAAATTGTGTGTGCGAACTATAATAGGTGCGATCATACCAGCACTAATGCACCGGATCCCATCAGAACTCCGCAGTTAAGCGTGCTTGGGCGAGAGTAGTACTAGGATGGGTGACCTCCTGGGAAGTCCTCGTGTTGCACCTCTTTTTTTTTTTTTTTTAACGTCGTGCCGACCTTCATTCTTTAAATGACGCTATCCCGAGTAGGACACCTAAGGGCGAGCCGCAATGGCCTCATCCTCGACAGGCACCTACGGTACCCGCAAGGCTTCGCGGATAGTGTTACGCTCTCTCGCGCCGCATGGTTAACAAAATTGTGTGTGCGAACTATAATAGGTGCGATCATACCAGCACTAATGCACCGGATCCCATCAGAACTCCGCAGTTAAGCGTGCTTGGGCGAGAATAGTACTAGGATGGGTGACCTCCTGGGAAGTCCTCGTGTTGCACCTCTTTTTTTTTTTTTTTTAACGTCGTGCCGACCTTCATTCTTTAAATGACGCTATCCCGAGTAGGACACCTAAGGGCGAGCCGCAATGGCCTCATCCTCGACAGGCACCTACGGTACCCGCAAGGCTTCGCGGATAGTGTTACGCTCTCTCGCGCCGCATGGTTAACAAAATTGTGTGTGCGAACTATAATAGGTGCGATCATACCAGCACTAATGCACCGGATCCCATCAGAACTCCGCAGTTAAGCGTGCTTGGGCGAGATAGTACTAGGATGGGTGACCTCCTGGGAAGTCCTCGTGTTGCACCTCTTTTTTTTTTTTTTTTAACGTCGTGCCGACCTTCATTCTTTAAATGACGCTATCCCGAGTAGGACACCTAAGGGCGAGCCGCAATGGCCTCATCCTCGACAGGCACCTACGGTACCCGCAAGGCTTCGCGGATAGTGTTACGCTCTCTCGCGCCGCATGGTTAACAAAATTGTGTGTGCGAACTATAATAGGTGCGATCATACCAGCACTAATGCACCGGATCCCATCAGAACTCCGCAGTTAAGCGTGCTTGGGCGAGAGTAGTACTAGGATGGGTGACCTCCTGGGAAGTCCTCGTGTTGCACCTCTTTTTTTTTTTTTTTTAACGTCGTGCCGACCTTCATTCTTTAAATGACGCTATCCCGAGTAGGACACCTAAGGGCGAGCCGCAATGGCCTCATCCTCGACAGGCACCTACGGTACCCGCAAGGCTTCGCGGATAGTGTTACGCTCTCTCGCGCCGCATGGTTAACAAAATTGTGTGTGCGAACTATAATAGGTGCGATCATACCAGCACTAATGCACCGGATCCCATCAGAACTCCGCAGTTAAGCGTGCTTGGGCGAGAGTAGTACTAGGATGGGTGACCTCCTGGGAAGTCCTCGTGTTGCACCTCTTTTTTTTTTTTTTTAACGTCGTGCCGACCTTCATTCTTTAAATGACGCTATCCCGAGTAGGACACCTAAGGGCGAGCCGCAATGGCCTCATCCTCGACAGGCACCTACGGTACCCGCAAGGCTTCGCGGATAGTGTTACGCTCTCTCGCGCCGCATGGTTAACAAAATTGTGTGTGCGAACTATAATAGGTGCGATCATACCAGCACTAATGCACCGGATCCCATCAGAACTCCGCAGTTAAGCGTGCTTGGGCGAGAGTAGTACTAGGATGGGTGACCTCCTGGGAAGTCCTCGTGTTGCACCTCTTTTTTTTTTTTTTTTAACGTCGTGCCGACCTTCATTCTTTAAATGACGCTATCCCGAGTAGGACACCTAAGGGCGAGCCGCAATGGCCTCATCCTCGACAGGCACCTACGGTACCCGCAAGGCTTCGCGGATAGTGTTACGCTCTCTCGCGCCGCATGGTTAACAAAATTGTGTGTGCGAACTATAATAGGTGCGATCATACCAGCACTAATGCACCGGATCCCATCAGAACTCCGCAGTTAAGCGTGCTTGGGCGAGATAGTACTAGGATGGGTGACCTCCTGGGAAGTCCTCGTGTTGCACCTCTTTTTTTTTTTTTTTTAACGTCGTGCCGACCTTCATTCTTTAAATGACGCTATCCCGAGTAGGACACCTAAGGGCGAGCCGCAATGGCCTCATCCTCGACAGGCACCTACGGTACCCGCAAGGCTTCGCGGATAGTGTTACGCTCTCTCGCGCCGCATGGTTAACAAAATTGTGTGTGCGAACTATAATAGGTGCGATCATACCAGCACTAATGCACCGGATCCCATCAGAACTCCGCAGTTAAGCGTGCTTGGGCGAGAGTAGTACTAGGATGGGTGACCTCCTGGGAAGTCCTCGTGTTGCACCTCTTTTTTTTTTTTTTTAACGTCGTGCCGACCTTCATTCTTTAAATGACGCTATCCCGAGTAGGACACCTAAGGGCGAGCCGCAATGGCCTCATCCTCGACAGGCACCTACGGTACCCGCAAGGCTTCGCGGATAGTGTTACGCTCTCTCGCGCCGCATGGTTAACAAAATTGTGTGTGCGAACTATAATAGGTGCGATCATACCAGCACTAATGCACCGGATCCCATCAGAACTCCGCAGTTAAGCGTGCTTGGGCGAGAGTAGTACTAGGATGGGTGACCTCCTGGGAAGTCCTCGTGTTGCACCTCTTTTTTTTTTTTTTTAACGTCGTGCCGACCTTCATTCTTTAAATGACGCTATCCCGAGTAGGACACCTAAGGGCGAGCCGCAATGGCCTCATCCTCGACAGGCACCTACGGTACCCGCAAGGCTTCGCGGATAGTGTTACGCTCTCTCGCGCCGCATGGTTAACAAAATTGTGTGTGCGAACTATAATAGGTGCGATCATACCAGCACTAATGCACCGGATCCCATCAGAACTCCGCAGTTAAGCGTGCTTGGGCGAGAGTAGTACTAGGATGGGTGACCTCCTGGGAAGTCCTCGTGTTGCACCTCTTTTTTTTTTTTTTTAACGTCGTGCCGACCTTCATTCTTTAAATGACGCTATCCCGAGTAGGACACCTAAGGGCGAGCCGCAATGGCCTCATCCTCGACAGGCACCTACGGTACCCGCAAGGCTTCGCGGATAGTGTTACGCTCTCTCGCGCCGCATGGTTAACAAAATTGTGTGTGCGAACTATAATAGGTGCGATCATACCAGCACTAATGCACCGGATCCCATCAGAACTCCGCAGTTAAGCGTGCTTGGGCGAGAGTAGTACTAGGATGGGTGACCTCCTGGGAAGTCCTCGTGTTGCACCTCTTTTTTTTTTTTTTTAACGTCGTGCCGACCTTCATTCTTTAAATGACGCTATCCCGAGTAGGACACCTAAGGGCGAGCCGCAATGGCCTCATCCTCGACAGGCACCTACGGTACCCGCAAGGCTTCGCGGATAGTGTTACGCTCTCTCGCGCCGCATGGTTAACAAAATTGTGTGTGCGAACTATAATAGGTGCGATCATACCAGCACTAATGCACCGGATCCCATCAGAACTCCGCAGTTAAGCGTGCTTGGGCGAGAGTAGTACTAGGATGGGTGACCTCCTGGGAAGTCCTCGTGTTGCACCTTTTTTTTTTTTTTTTTAACGTCGTGCCGACCTTCATTCTTTAAATGACGCTATCCCGAGTAGGACACCTAAGGGCGAGCCGCAATGGCCTCATCCTCGACAGGCACCTACGGTACCCGCAAGGCTTCGCGGATAGTGTTACGCTCTCTCGCGCCGCATGGTTAACAAAATTGTGTGTGCGAACTATAATAGGTGCGATCATACCAGCACTAATGCACCGGATCCCATCAGAACTCCGCAGTTAAGCGTGCTTGGGCGAGAGTAGTACTAGGATGGGTGACCTCCTGGGAAGTCCTCGTGTTGCACCTCTTTTTTTTTTTTTTTTAACGTCGTGCCGACCTTCATTCTTTAAATGACGCTATCCCGAGTAGGACACCTAAGGGCGAGCCGCAATGGCCTCATCCTCGACAGGCACCTA
The DNA here is from genome assembly GCF_003086295.3 of Arachis hypogaea. Taxonomy (NCBI): domain Eukaryota; kingdom Viridiplantae; phylum Streptophyta; class Magnoliopsida; order Fabales; family Fabaceae; genus Arachis; species Arachis hypogaea. Next base: position 70,660 of record NW_027255470.1, on the reverse strand, counting down.
CGGTACCCGCAAGGCTTCGCGGATAGTGTTACGCTCTCTCGCGCCGCATGGTTAACAAAATTGTGTGTGCGAACTATAATAGGTGCGATCATACCAGCACTAATGCACCGGATCCCATCAGAACTCCGCAGTTAAGCGTGCTTGGGCGAGAGTAGTACTAGGATGGGTGACCTCCTGGGAAGTCCTCGTGTTGCACCTCTTTTTTTTTTTTTTTAACGTCGTGCCGACCTTCATTCTTTAAATGACGCTATCCCGAGTAGGACACCTAAGGGCGAGCCGCAATGGCCTCATCCTCGACAGGCACCTACGGTACCCGCAAGGCTTCGCGGATAGTGTTACGCTCTCTCGCGCCGCATGGTTAACAAAATTGTGTGTGCGAACTATAATAGGTGCGATCATACCAGCACTAATGCACCGGATCCCATCAGAACTCCGCAGTTAAGCGTGCTTGGGCGAGAGTAGTACTAGGATGGGTGACCTCCTGGGAAGTCCTCGTGTTGCACCTCTTTTTTTTTTTTTTTTTAACGTCGTGCCGACCTTCATTCTTTAAATGACGCTATCCCGAGTAGGACACCTAAGGGCGAGCCGCAATGGCCTCATCCTCGACAGGCACCTACGGTACCCGCAAGGCTTCGCGGATAGTGTTACGCTCTCTCGCGCCGCATGGTTAACAAAATTGTGTGTGCGAACTATAATAGGTGCGATCATACCAGCACTAATGCACCGGATCCCATCAGAACTCCGCAGTTAAGCGTGCTTGGGCGAGAGTAGTACTAGGATGGGTGACCTCCTGGGAAGTCCTCGTGTTGCACCTCTTTTTTTTTTTTTTTAACGTCGTGCCGACCTTCATTCTTTAAATGACGCTATCCCGAGTAGGACACCTAAGGGCGAGCCGCAATGGCCTCATCCTCGACAGGCACCTACGGTACCCGCAAGGCTTCGCGGATAGTGTTACGCTCTCTCGCGCCGCATGGTTAACAAAATTGTGTGTGCGAACTATAATAGGTGCGATCATACCAGCACTAATGCACCGGATCCCATCAGAACTCCGCAGTTAAGCGTGCTTGGGCGAGAGTAGTACTAGGATGGGTGACCTCCTGGGAAGTCCTCGTGTTGCACCTCTTTTTTTTTTTTTTTTAACGTCGTGCCGACCTTCATTCTTTAAATGACGCTATCCCGAGTAGGACACCTAAGGGCGAGCCGCAATGGCCTCATCCTCGACAGGCACCTACGGTACCCGCAAGGCTTCGCGGATAGTGTTACGCTCTCTCGCGCCGCATGGTTAACAAAATTGTGTGTGCGAACTATAATAGGTGCGATCATACCAGCACTAATGCACCGGATCCCATCAGAACTCCGCAGTTAAGCGTGCTTGGGCGAGAGTAGTACTAGGATGGGTGACCTCCTGGGAAGTCCTCGTGTTGCACCTCTTTTTTTTTTTTTTTTAACGTCGTGCCGACCTTCATTCTTTAAATGACGCTATCCCGAGTAGGACACCTAAGGGCGAGCCGCAATGGCCTCATCCTCGACAGGCACCTACGGTACCCGCAAGGCTTCGCGGATAGTGTTACGCTCTCTCGCGCCGCATGGTTAACAAAATTGTGTGTGCGAACTATAATAGGTGCGATCATACCAGCACTAATGCACCGGATCCCATCAGAACTCCGCAGTTAAGCGTGCTTGGGCGAGAGTAGTACTAGGATGGGTGACCTCCTGGGAAGTCCTCGTGTTGCACCTCTTTTTTTTTTTTTTTAACGTCGTGCCGACCTTCATTCTTTAAATGACGCTATCCCGAGTAGGACACCTAAGGGCGAGCCGCAATGGCCTCATCCTCGACAGGCACCTACGGTACCCGCAAGGCTTCGCAGATAGTGTTACGCTCTCTCGCGCCGCATGGTTAACAAAATTGTGTGTGCGAACTATAATAGGTGCGATCATACCAGCACTAATGCACCGGATCCCATCAGAACTCCGCAGTTAAGCGTGCTTGGGCGAGAGTAGTACTAGGATGGGTGACCTCCTGGGAAGTCCTCGTGTTGCACCTCTTTTTTTTTTTTTTTAACGTCGTGCCGACCTTCATTCTTTAAATGACGCTATCCCGAGTAGGACACCTAAGGGCGAGCCGCAATGGCCTCATCCTCGACAGGCACCTACGGTACCCGCAAGGCTTCGCGGATAGTGTTACGCTCTCTCGCGCCGCATGGTTAACAAAATTGTGTGTGCGAACTATAATAGGTGCGATCATACCAGCACTAATGCACCGGATCCCATCAGAACTCCGCAGTTAAGCGTGCTTGGGCGAGAGTAGTACTAGGATGGGTGACCTCCTGGGAAGTCCTCGTGTTGCACCTCTTTTTTTTTTTTTTTAACGTCGTGCCGACCTTCATTCTTTAAATGACGCTATCCCGAGTAGGACACCTAAGGGCGAGCCGCAATGGCCTCATCCTCGACAGGCACCTACGGTACCCGCAAGGCTTCGCGGATAGTGTTACGCTCTCTCGCGCCGCATGGTTAACAAAATTGTGTGTGCGAACTATAATAGGTGCGATCATACCAGCACTAATGCACCGGATCCCATCAGAACTCCGCAGTTAAGCGTGCTTGGGCGAGAGTAGTACTAGGATGGGTGACCTCCTGGGAAGTCCTCGTGTTGCACCTCTTTTTTTTTTTTTTTAACGTCGTGCCGACCTTCATTCTTTAAATGACGCTATCCCGAGTAGGACACCTAAGGGCGAGCCGCAATGGCCTCATCCTCGACAGGCACCTACGGTACCCGCAAGGCTTCGCGGATAGTGTTACGCTCTCTCGCGCCGCATGGTTAACAAAATTGTGTGTGCGAACTATAATAGGTGCGATCATACCAGCACTAATGCACCGGATCCCATCAGAACTCCGCAGTTAAGCGTGCTTGGGCGAGAATAGTACTAGGATGGGTGACCTCCTGGGAAGTCCTCGTGTTGCACCTCTTTTTTTTTTTTTTTTAACGTCGTGCCGACCTTCATTCTTTAAATGACGCTATCCCGAGTAGGACACCTAAGGGCGAGCCGCAATGGCCTCATCCTCGACAGGCACCTACGGTACCCGCAAGGCTTCGCGGATAGTGTTACGCTCTCTCGCGCCGCATGGTTAACAAAATTGTGTGTGCGAACTATAATAGGTGCGATCATACCAGCACTAATGCACCGGATCCCATCAGAACTCCGCAGTTAAGCGTGCTTGGGCGAGAGTAGTACTAGGATGGGTGACCTCCTGGGAAGTCCTCGTGTTGCACCTCTTTTTTTTTTTTTTTAACGTCGTGCCGACCTTCATTCTTTAAATGACGCTATCCCGAGTAGGACACCTAAGGGCGAGCCGCAATGGCCTCATCCTCGACAGGCACCTACGGTACCCGCAAGGCTTCGCGGATAGTGTTACGCTCTCTCGCGCCGCATGGTTAACAAAATTGTGTGTGCGAACTATAATAGGTGCGATCATACCAGCACTAATGCACCGGATCCCATCAGAACTCCGCAGTTAAGCGTGCTTGGGCGAGAGTAGTACTAGGATGGGTGACCTCCTGGGAAGTCCTCGTGTTGCACCTCTTTTTTTTTTTTTTTTTTAACGTCGTGCCGACCTTCATTCTTTAAATGACGCTATCCCGAGTAGGACACCTAAGGGCGAGCCGCAATGGCCTCATCCTCGACAGGCACCTACGGTACCCGCAAGGCTTCGCGGATAGTGTTACGCTCTCTCGCGCCGCATGGTTAACAAAATTGTGTGTGCGAACTATAATAGGTGCGATCATACCAGCACTAATGCACCGGATCCCATCAGAACTCCGCAGTTAAGCGTGCTTGGGCGAGAGTAGTACTAGGATGGGTGACCTCCTGGGAAGTCCTCGTGTTGCACCTCTTTTTTTTTTTTTTTTAACGTCGTGCCGACCTTCATTCTTTAAATGACGCTATCCCGAGTAGGACACCTAAGGGCGAGCCGCAATGGCCTCATCCTCGACAGGCACCTACGGTACCCGCAAGGCTTCGCGGATAGTGTTACGCTCTCTCGCGCCGCATGGTTAACAAAATTGTGTGTGCGAACTATAATAGGTGCGATCATACCAGCACTAATGCACCGGATCCCATCAGAACTCCGCAGTTAAGCGTGCTTGGGCGAGAGTAGTACTAGGATGGGTGACCTCCTGGGAAGTCCTCGTGTTGCACCTCTTTTTTTTTTTTTTTTTAACGTCGTGCCGACCTTCATTCTTTAAATGACGCTATCCCGAGTAGGACACCTAAGGGCGAGCCGCAATGGCCTCATCCTCGACAGGCACCTACGGTACCCGCAAGGCTTCGCGGATAGTGTTACGCTCTCTCGCGCCGCATGGTTAACAAAATTGTGTGTGCGAACTATAATAGGTGCGATCATACCAGCACTAATGCACCGGATCCCATCAGAACTCCGCAGTTAAGCGTGCTTGGGCGAGAGTAGTACTAGGATGGGTGACCTCCTGGGAAGTCCTCGTGTTGCACCTCTTTTTTTTTTTTTTTAACGTCGTGCCGACCTTCATTCTTTAAATGACGCTATCCCGAGTAGGACACCTAAGGGCGAGCCGCAATGGCCTCATCCTCGACAGGCACCTACGGTACCCGCAAGGCTTCGCGGATAGTGTTACGCTCTCTCGCGCCGCATGGTTAACAAAATTGTGTGTGCGAACTATAATAGGTGCGATCATACCAGCACTAATGCACCGGATCCCATCAGAACTCCGCAGTTAAGCGTGCTTGGGCGAGAGTAGTACTAGGATGGGTGACCTCCTGGGAAGTCCTCGTGTTGCACCTCTTTTTTTTTTTTTTAACGTCGTGCCGACCTTCATTCTTTAAATGACGCTATCCCGAGTAGGACACCTAAGGGCGAGCCGCAATGGCCTCATCCTCGACAGGCACCTACGGTACCCGCAAGGCTTCGCGGATAGTGTTACGCTCTCTCGCGCCGCATGGTTAACAAAATTGTGTGTGCGAACTATAATAGGTGCGATCATACCAGCACTAATGCACCGGATCCCATCAGAACTCCGCAGTTAAGCGTGCTTGGGCGAGAATAGTACTAGGATGGGTGACCTCCTGGGAAGTCCTCGTGTTGCACCTCTTTTTTTTTTTTTTTAACGTCGTGCCGACCTTCATTCTTTAAATGACGCTATCCCGAGTAGGACACCTAAGGGCGAGCCGCAATGGCCTCATCCTCGACAGGCACCTACGGTACCCGCAAGGCTTCGCAGATAGTGTTACGCTCTCTCGCGCCGCATGGTTAACAAAATTGTGTGTGCGAACTATAATAGGTGCGATCATACCAGCACTAATGCACCGGATCCCATCAGAACTCCGCAGTTAAGCGTGCTTGGGCGAGAGTAGTACTAGGATGGGTGACCTCCTGGGAAGTCCTCGTGTTGCACCTCTTTTTTTTTTTTTTTAACGTCGTGCCGACCTTCATTCTTTAAATGACGCTATCCCGAGTAGGACACCTAAGGGCGAGCCGCAATGGCCTCATCCTCGACAGGCACCTACGGTACCCGCAAGGCTTCGCGGATAGTGTTACGCTCTCTCGCGCCGCATGGTTAACAAAATTGTGTGTGCGAACTATAATAGGTGCGATCATACCAGCACTAATGCACCGGATCCCATCAGAACTCCGCAGTTAAGCGTGCTTGGGCGAGATAGTACTAGGATGGGTGACCTCCTGGGAAGTCCTCGTGTTGCACCTCTTTTTTTTTTTTTTAACGTCGTGCCGACCTTCATTCTTTAAATGACGCTATCCCGAGTAGGACACCTAAGGGCGAGCCGCAATGGCCTCATCCTCGACAGGCACCTACGGTACCCGCAAGGCTTCGCGGATAGTGTTACGCTCTCTCGCGCCGCATGGTTAACAAAATTGTGTGTGCGAACTATAATAGGTGCGATCATACCAGCACTAATGCACCGGATCCCATCAGAACTCCGCAGTTAAGCGTGCTTGGGCGAGAGTAGTACTAGGATGGGTGACCTCCTGGGAAGTCCTCGTGTTGCACCTCTTTTTTTTTTTTTTTTAACGTCGTGCCGACCTTCATTCTTTAAATGACGCTATCCCGAGTAGGACACCTAAGGGCGAGCCGCAATGGCCTCATCCTCGACAGGCACCTACGGTACCCGCAAGGCTTCGCGGATAGTGTTACGCTCTCTCGCGCCGCATGGTTAACAAAATTGTGTGTGCGAACTATAATAGGTGCGATCATACCAGCACTAATGCACCGGATCCCATCAGAACTCCGCAGTTAAGCGTGCTTGGGCGAGAGTAGTACTAGGATGGGTGACCTCCTGGGAAGTCCTCGTGTTGCACCTCTTTTTTTTTTTTTTTTAACGTCGTGCCGACCTTCATTCTTTAAATGACGCTATCCGAGTAGGACACCTAAGGGCGAGCCGCAATGGCCTCATCCTCGACAGGCACCTACGGTACCCGCAAGGCTTCGCGGATAGTGTTACGCTCTCTCGCGCCGCATGGTTAACAAAATTGTGTGTGCGAACTATAATAGGTGCGATCATACCAGCACTAATGCACCGGATCCCATCAGAACTCCGCAGTTAAGCGTGCTTGGGCGAGAGTAGTACTAGGATGGGTGACCTCCTGGGAAGTCCTCGTGTTGCACCCTTTTTTTTTTTTTTTAACGTCGTGCCGACCTTCATTCTTTAAATGACGCTATCCCGAGTAGGACACCTAAGGGCGAGCCGCAATGGCCTCATCCTCGACAGGCACCTACGGTACCCGCAAGGCTTCGCAGATAGTGTTACGCTCTCTCGCGCCGCATGGTTAACAAAATTGTGTGTGCGAACTATAATAGGTGCGATCATACCAGCACTAATGCACCGGATCCCATCAGAACTCCGCAGTTAAGCGTGCTTGGGCGAGAGTAGTACTAGGATGGGTGACCTCCTGGGAAGTCCTCGTGTTGCACCTCTTTTTTTTTTTTTTTTAACGTCGTGCCGACCTTCATTCTTTAAATGACGCTATCCCGAGTAGGACACCTAAGGGCGAGCCGCAATGGCCTCATCCTCGACAGGCACCTACGGTACCCGCAAGGCTTCGCGGATAGTGTTACGCTCTCTCGCGCCGCATGGTTAACAAAATTGTGTGTGCGAACTATAATAGGTGCGATCATACCAGCACTAATGCACCGGATCCCATCAGAACTCCGCAGTTAAGCGTGCTTGGGCGAGAGTAGTACTAGGATGGGTGACCTCCTGGGAAGTCCTCGTGTTGCACCTCTTTTTTTTTTTTTTTAACGTCGTGCCGACCTTCATTCTTTAAATGACGCTATCCCGAGTAGGACACCTAAGGGCGAGCCGCAATGGCCTCATCCTCGACAGGCACCTACGGTACCCGCAAGGCTTCGCAGATAGTGTTACGCTCTCTCGCGCCGCATGGTTAACAAAATTGTGTGTGCGAACTATAATAGGTGCGATCATACCAGCACTAATGCACCGGATCCCATCAGAACTCCGCAGTTAAGCGTGCTTGGGCGAGTAGTACTAGGATGGGTGACCTCCTGGGAAGTCCTCGTGTTGCACCTCTTTTTTTTTTTTTTTTAACGTCGTGCCGACCTTCATTCTTTAAATGACGCTATCCCGAGTAGGACACCTAAGGGCGAGCCGCAATGGCCTCATCCTCGACAGGCACCTACGGTACCCGCAAGGCTTCGCGGATAGTGTTACGCTCTCTCGCGCCGCATGGTTAACAAAATTGTGTGTGCGAACTATAATAGGTGCGATCATACCAGCACTAATGCACCGGATCCCATCAGAACTCCGCAGTTAAGCGTGCTTGGGCGAGTAGTACTAGGATGGGTGACCTCCTGGGAAGTCCTCGTGTTGCACCTCTTTTTTTTTTTTTTTTAACGTCGTGCCGACCTTCATTCTTTAAATGACGCTATCCCGAGTAGGACACCTAAGGGCGAGCCGCAATGGCCTCATCCTCGACAGGCACCTACGGTACCCGCAAGGCTTCGCAGATAGTGTTACGCTCTCTCGCGCCGCATGGTTAACAAAATTGTGTGTGCGAACTATAATAGGTGCGATCATACCAGCACTAATGCACCGGATCCCATCAGAACTCCGCAGTTAAGCGTGCTTGGGCGAGAGTAGTACTAGGATGGGTGACCTCCTGGGAAGTCCTCGTGTTGCACCTCTTTTTTTTTTTTTAACGTCGTGCCGACCTTCATTCTTTAAATGACGCTATCCCGAGTAGGACACCTAAGGGCGAGCCGCAATGGCCTCATCCTCGACAGGCACCTACGGTACCCGCAAGGCTTCGCGGATAGTGTTACGCTCTCTCGCGCCGCATGGTTAACAAAATTGTGTGTGCGAACTATAATAGGTGCGATCATACCAGCACTAATGCACCGGATCCCATCAGAACTCCGCAGTTAAGCGTGCTTGGGCGAGAGTAGTACTAGGATGGGTGACTCCTGGGAAGTCCTCGTGTTGCACCTTTTTTTTTTTTTTTTTTAACGTCGTGCCGACCTTCATTCTTTAAATGACGCTATCCCGAGTAGGACACCTAAGGGCGAGCCGCAATGGCCTCATCCTCGACAGGCACCTACGGTACCCGCAAGGCTTCGCGGATAGTGTTACGCTCTCTCGCGCCGCATGGTTAACAAAATTGTGTGTGCGAACTATAATAGGTGCGATCATACCAGCACTAATGCACCGGATCCCATCAGAACTCCGCAGTTAAGCGTGCTTGGGCGAGAGTAGTACTAGGATGGGTGACCTCCTGGGAAGTCCTCGTGTTGCACCTTTTTTTTTTTTTTTTTTAACGTCGTGCCGACCTTCATTCTTTAAATGACGCTATCCCGAGTAGGACACCTAAGGGCGAGCCGCAATGGCCTCATCCTCGACAGGCACCTACGGTACCCGCAAGGCTTCGCGGATAGTGTTACGCTCTCTCGCGCCGCATGGTTAACAAAATTGTGTGTGCGAACTATAATAGGTGCGATCATACCAGCACTAATGCACCGGATCCCATCAGAACTCCGCAGTTAAGCGTGCTTGGGCGAGAGTAGTACTAGGATGGGTGACCTCCTGGGAAGTCCTCGTGTTGCACCTCTTTTTTTTTTTTTTTTTTAACGTCGTGCCGACCTTCATTCTTTAAATGACGCTATCCCGAGTAGGACACCTAAGGGCGAGCCGCAATGGCCTCATCCTCGACAGGCACCTACGGTACCCGCAAGGCTTCGCGGATAGTGTTACGCTCTCTCGCGCCGCATGGTTAACAAAATTGTGTGTGCGAACTATAATAGGTGCGATCATACCAGCACTAATGCACCGGATCCCATCAGAACTCCGCAGTTAAAGCGTGCTTGGGCGAGAATAGTACTAGGATGGGTGACCTCCTGGGAAGTCCTCGTGTTGCACCTTTTTTTTTTTTTTAACGTCGTGCCGACCTTCATTCTTTAAATGACGCTATCCCGAGTAGGACACCTAAGGGCGAGCCGCAATGGCCTCATCCTCGACAGGCACCTACGGTACCCGCAAGGCTTCGCGGATAGTGTTACGCTCTCTCGCGCCGCATGGTTAACAAAATTGTGTGTGCGAACTATAATAGGTGCGATCATACCAGCACTAATGCACCGGATCCCATCAGAACTCCGCAGTTAAGCGTGCTTGGGCGAGAATAGTACTAGGATGGGTGACCTCCTGGGAAGTCCTCGTGTTGCACCTCTTTTTTTTTTTTTTTTTTAACGTCGTGCCGACCTTCATTCTTTAAATGACGCTATCCCGAGTAGGACACCTAAGGGCGAGCCGCAATGGCCTCATCCTCGACAGGCACCTACGGTACCCGCAAGGCTTCGCGGATAGTGTTACGCTCTCTCGCGCCGCATGGTTAACAAAATTGTGTGTGCGAACTATAATAGGTGCGATCATACCAGCACTAATGCACCGGATCCCATCAGAACTCCGCAGTTAAGCGTGCTTGGGCGAGAATAGTACTAGGATGGGTGACCTCTGGGAAGTCCTCGTGTTGCACCCTTTTTTTTTTTAACGTCGTGCCGACCTTCATTCTTTAAATGACGCTATCCCGAGTAGGACACCTAAGGGCGAGCCGCAATGGCCTCATCCTCGACAGGCACCTACGGTACCCGCAAGGCTTCGCGGAGTGTTACGCTCTCTCGCGCCGCATGGTTAACAAAATTGTGTGTGCGAACTATAATAGGTGCGATCATACCAGCACTAATGCACCGGATCCCATCAGAACTCCGCAGTTAAAGCGTGCTTGGGCGAGAATAGTACTAGGATGGGTGACCCCTGGGAAGTCCTCGTGTTGCACCTCTTTTTTTTTTTTTTTAACGTCGTGCCGACCTTCATTCTTTAAATGACGCTATCCGAGTAGGACACCTAAGGGCGAGCCGCAATGGCCTCATCCTCGACAGGCACCTACGGTACCCGCAAGGCTTCGCAGATAGTGTTACGCTCTCTCGCGCCGCATGGTTAACAAAATTGTGTGTGCGAACTATAATAGGTGCGATCATACCAGCACTAATGCACCGGATCCCATCAGAACTCCGCAGTTAAGCGTGCTTGGGCGAGAGTAGTACTAGGATGGGTGACCTCCTGGGAAGTCCTCGTGTTGCACCTCTTTTTTTTTTTTTTTTTAACGTCGTGCCGACCTTCATTCTTTAAATGACGCTATCCCGAGTAGGACACCTAAGGGCGAGCCGCAATGGCCTCATCCTCGACAGGCACCTACGGTACCCGCAAGGCTTCGCGGATAGTGTTACGCTCTCTCGCGCCGCATGGTTAACAAAATTGTGTGTGCGAACTATAATAGGTGCGATCATACCAGCACTAATGCACCGGATCCCATCAGAACTCCGCAGTTAAGCGTGCTTGGGCGAGAGTAGTACTAGGATGGGTGACCTCCTGGGAAGTCCTCGTGTTGCACCCTTTTTTTTTTTTTTTTTTAACGTCGTGCCGACCTTCATTCTTTAAATGACGCTATCCCGAGTAGGACACCTAAGGGCGAGCCGCAATGGCCTCATCCTCGACAGGCACCTACGGTACCCGCAAGGCTTCGCGGATAGTGTTACTCTCGCATGGTTAACAAAATTGTGTGTGCGAACTATAATAGGTGCGATCATACCAGCACTGCACCGGATCAGAACTCCGCAGTTAAGCGTGCTTGGGCGAGAATAGTACTAGGATGGGTGACCTCTGGGAAGTCCTCGTGTTGCACCTCTTTTTTTTTTTTTTTTTAACGTCGTGCCGACCTTCATTCTTTAAATGACGCTATCCCGAGTAGGACACCTAAGGGCGAGCCGCAATGGCCTCATCCTCGACAGGCACCTACGGGTACCCGCAAGGCTTCGGATAGTGTTACGCTCTCTCGCGCCGCATGGTTAACAAAATTGTGTGTGCGAACTATAATAGGTGCGATCATACCAGCACTAATGCACCGGATCCCATCAGAACTCCGCAGTTAAGCGTGCTTGGGCGAGTAGTACTAGGATGGGACCTCTGGGAAGTCCTCGTGTTGCACCTCTTTTTTTTTTTTTTTTAACGTCGTGCCGACCTTCATTCTTTAAATGACGCTATCCCGAGTAGGACACCTAAGGGCGAGCCGCAATGGCCTCATCCTCGACAGGCACCTACGGTACCCGCAAGGCTTCGCGGATAGTGTTACGCTCTCTCGCGCCGCATGGTTAACAAAAATTGTGTGTGCGAACTATAATAGGTGCGATCATACCAGCACTAATGCACCGGATCCCATCAGAACTCCGCAGTTAAGCGTGCTTGGGCGAGATAGTACTAGGATGGGGTGACCTCCTGGGAAGTCCTCGTGTTGCACCTCTTTTTTTTTTTTTTAACGTCGTGCCGACCTTCATTCTTTAAATGACGCTATCCCGAGTAGGACACCTAAGGGCGAGCCGCAATGGCCTCATCCTCGACAGGCACCTACGGTACCCGCAAGGCTTCGCGGATAGTGTTACGCTCTCTCGCGCCGCATGGTTAACAAAATTGTGTGTGCGAACTATAATAGGTGCGATCATACCAGCACTAATGCACCGGATCCCATCAGAACTCCGCAGTTAAGCGTGCTTGGGCGAGTAGTACTAGGATGGGTGACCTCCTGGGAAGTCCTCGTGTTGCACCTCTTTTTTTTTTTTTTTTTAACGTCGTGCCGACCTTCATTCTTTAAATGACGCTATCCCGAGTAGGACACCTAAGGGCGAGCCGCAATGGCCTCATCCTCGACAGGCACCTACGGTACCCGCAAGGCTTCGCGGATAGTGTTACGCTCTCTCGCGCCGCATGGTTAACAAAATTGTGTGTGCGAACTATAATAGGTGCGATCATACCAGCACTAATGCACCGGATCCCATCAGAACTCCGCAGTTAAGCGTGCTTGGGCGAGAATAGTACTAGGATGGGTGACCTCTGGGAAGTCCTCGTGTTGCACCTCTTTTTTTTTTTTTTTTAACGTCGTGCCGACCTTCATTCTTTAAATGACGCTATCCCGAGTAGGACACCTAAGGGCGAGCCGCAATGGCCTCATCCTCGACAGGCACCTACGGTACCCGCAAGGCTTCGCGGATAGTGTTACGCTCTCTCGCGCCGCATGGTTAACAAAATTGTGTGTGCGAACTATAATAGGTGCGAT
>NW_027255470.1:31746-57000 GCF_003086295.3 Arachis hypogaea | reverse complement strand
AAAAAAAAAAAAAAAGCTGGTGCAACACGAGACTTGAGGAGTTCTGATGGGATCCGGTGCATTAGTGCTGGTATGATCGCACCTATTATAGTTCGCACACACAATTTTGTTAACCATGGCGCGAGAGAGCGTAACACTATCCGCGAAGCTTTGCGGGTACCGTAGGTGCCTGTCGAGGATGAGGCCATTGCGGCTCGCCCTTATCGCTAGGATACGAACAGTTAAGGGTTCGCGATGATCGGCATTGGTATGACCATTAGTCGCCCTGTTCGCGGGAGAGGCCATCGGGCTTGCGGGTAGTGGTGTGCGAGGATGGGCATGCGGCCTTAGGTGTCCTACTCGGATAGCGTCATTTAAAGAATGAAGTCGCACGACGTTAAAAAAAAAAAAAAGAGGTGCAACACGAGGACTTCCCAGCCCATCCTAGTACTACTCTCGCCCAAGCACGCTTAACTGCGGAGTTCTGATGGGATCCGGTGCATTAGTGCTGGTATGATCGCACCTATTATAGTTCGCACACAATTTTGTTAACCATGGGCGCGAGAGAGCGTAACACTATCGCGAAGCCTTGCGGGTACCGTAGGTGCCTGTCGAGGATGAGGCCATTGCGGCTCGCCCTTAGGTGTCCTACTCGGGATAGCGTCATTTAAAGAATGAAGGTCGGCACGACGTTAAAAAAAAAAAAAAAAAGGTGCAACACGAGGACTTCCAGAGTCACCCATCCTAGTACTACTCTCGCCCAAGCACGCTTAACTGCGGAGTTCTGATGGGATCCGGTGCATTAGTGCTGGTATGATCGCACCTATTATAGTTCGCACACACAATTTTGTTAACCATGCGGCGCGAGAGAGCGTAACACTATCCGCGAAGCCTTGCGGGTACCGTAGGTGCCTGTCGAGGATGAGGCCATTGCGGCTCGCCCTTAGGTGTCCTACTCGGGATAGCGTCATTTAAAGAATGAAGGTCGGCACGACGTTAAAAAAAAAAAAAAAAGAGGTGCAACACGAGGACTTCCCAGAGGTCCCATCCTAGTACTACTCTCGCCCAAGCACGCTTAACTGCGGAGTTCTGATGGGATCCGGTGCATTAGTGCTGGTATGATCGCACCTATTATAGTTCGCACACACAATTTGTTAACCATGCGGCGCGAGAGAGCGTAACACTATCGCGAAGCCTTGCGGGTACCGTAGGTGCCTGTCGAGGATGAGGCCATTGCGGCTCGCCCTTAGGTGTCCTACTCGGGATAGCGTCATTTAAAGAATGAAGGTCGGCACGACGTTAAAAAAAAAAAAAGAGGTGCAACACGAGGACTTCCCAGAGGTCCCATCCTAGTACTACTCTCGCCCAAGCACGCTTAACTGCGGAGTTCTGATGGGATCCGGTGCATTAGTGCTGGTATGATCGCACCTATTATAGTTCGCACACACAATTTTGTTAACCATGCGGCGCGAGAGAGCGTAACACTATCGCGAAGCCTTGCGGGTACCGTAGGTGCCTGTCGAGGATGAGGCCATTGCGGCTCGCCCTTAGGTGTCCTACTCGGGATAGCGTCATTTAAAGAATGAAGGTCGGCACGACGTTAAAAAAAAAAAAAAAAGAGGTGCAACACGAGGACTTCCCAGAGGTCACCATCCTAGTACTACTCTCGCCCAAGCACGCTTAACTGCGGAGTTCTGATGGGATCCGGTGCATTAGTGCTGGTATGATCGCACCTATTATAGTTCGCACACACAATTTTGTTAACCATGCGGCGCGAGAGAGCGTAACACTATCCGCGAAGCCTTGCGGGTACCGTAGGTGCCTGTCGAGGATGAGGCCATTGCGGCTCGCCCTTAGGTGTCCTACTCGGGATAGCGTCATTTAAAGAATGAAGGTCGGCACGACGTTAAAAAAAAAAAAAAAAGAGGTGCAACACGAGGACTTCCCAGGAGGTCACCATCCTAGTACTACTCTCGCCCAAGCACGCTTAACTGCGGAGTTCTGATGGGATCCGGTGCATTAGTGCTGGTATGATCGCACCTATTATAGTTCGCACACACAATTTTGTTAACCATGCGGCGCGAGAGAGCGTAACACTATCTGCGAAGCCTTGCGGGTACCGTAGGTGCCTGTCGAGGATGAGGCCATTGCGGCTCGCCCTTAGGTGTCCTACTCGGGATAGCGTCATTTAAAGAATGAAGGTCGGCACGACGTTAAAAAAAAAAAAAAAGAGGTGCAACACGAGGACTTCCCAGGAGGTCACCCATCCTAGTACTACTCTCGCCCAAGCACGCTTAACTGCGGAGTTCTGATGGGATCCGGTGCATTAGTGCTGGTATGATCGCACCTATTATAGTTCGCACACACAATTTTGTTAACCATGCGGCGCGAGAGAGCGTAACACTATCCGCGAAGCCTTGCGGGTACCGTAGGTGCCTGTCGAGGATGAGGCCATTGCGGCTCGCCCTTAGGTGTCCTACTCGGGATAGCGTCATTTAAAGAATGAAGGTCGGCACGACGTTAAAAAAAAAAAAAAAAAGAGGTGCAACACGAGGACTTCCCAGAGGTCACCATCCTAGTACTACTCTCGCCCAAGCACGCTTAACTGCGGAGTTCTGATGGGATCCGGTGCATTAGTGCTGGTATGATCGCACCTATTATAGTTCGCACACACAATTTTGTTAACCATGCGGCGCGAGAGAGCGTAACACTATCCGCGAAGCCTTGCGGGTACCGTAGGTGCCTGTCGAGGATGAGGCCATTGCGGCTCGCCCTTAGGTGTCCTACTCGGGATAGCGTCATTTAAAGAATGAAGGTCGGCACGACGTTAAAAAAAAAAAAAAAAGAGGTGCAACACGAGGACTTCCCAGAGGTCACCCATCCTAGTACTACTCTCGCCCAAGCACGCTTAACTGCGGAGTTCTGATGGGATCCGGTGCATTAGTGCTGGTATGATCGCACCTATTATAGTTCGCACACACAATTTTGTTAACCATGCGGCGCGAGAGAGCGTAACACTATCTGCGAAGCCTTGCGGGTACCGTAGGTGCCTGTCGAGGATGAGGCCATTGCGGCTCGCCCTTAGGTGTCCTACTCGGGATAGCGTCATTTAAAGAATGAAGGTCGGCACGACGTTAAAAAAAAAAAAAAAAGAGGTGCAACACGAGGACTTCCCAGAGGTCACCCATCCTAGTACTACTCTCGCCCAAGCACGCTTAACTGCGGAGTTCTGATGGGATCCGGTGCATTAGTGCTGGTATGATCGCACCTATTATAGTTCGCACACACAATTTTGTTAACCATGCGGCGCGAGAGAGCGTAACACTATCCGCGAAGCCTTGCGGGTACCGTAGGTGCCTGTCGAGGATGAGGCCATTGCGGCTCGCCCTTAGGTGTCCTACTCGGGATAGCGTCATTTAAAGAATGAAGGTCGGCACGACGTTAAAAAAAAAAAAAAAGAGGTGCAACACGAGGACTTCCCAGAGGTCACCCATCCTAGTACTACTCTCGCCCAAGCACGCTTAACTGCGGAGTTCTGATGGGATCCGGTGCATTAGTGCTGGTATGATCGCACCTATTATAGTTCGCACACACAATTTTGTTAACCATGCGGCGCGAGAGAGCGTAACACTATCCGCGAAGCCTTGCGGGTACCGTAGGTGCCTGTCGAGGATGAGGCCATTGCGGCTCGCCCTTAGGTGTCCTACTCGGGATAGCGTCATTTAAAGAATGAAGGTCGGCACGACGTTAAAAAAAAAAAAAAAAAGAGGTGCAACACGAGGACTTCCCAGGAGGTCACCCATCCTAGTACTACTCTCGCCCAAGCACGCTTAACTGCGGAGTTCTGATGGGATCCGGTGCATTAGTGCTGGTATGATCGCACCTATTATAGTTCGCACACACAATTTTGTTAACCATGCGGCGCGAGAGAGCGTAACACTATCTGCGAAGCCTTGCGGGTACCGTAGGTGCCTGTCGAGGATGAGGCCATTGCGGCTCGCCCTTAGGTGTCCTACTCGGGATAGCGTCATTTAAAGAATGAAGGTCGGCACGACGTTAAAAAAAAAAAAAAAGAGGTGCAACACGAGGACTTCCCAGAGGTCACCCATCCTAGTACTACTCTCGCCCAAGCACGCTTAACTGCGGAGTTCTGATGGGATCCGGTGCATTAGTGCTGGTATGATCGCACCTATTATAGTTCGCACACACAATTTTGTTAACCATGCGGCGCGAGAGAGCGTAACACTATCCGCGAAGCCTTGCGGGTACCGTAGGTGCCTGTCGAGGATGAGGCCATTGCGGCTCGCCCTTAGGTGTCCTACTCGGGATAGCGTCATTTAAAGAATGAAGGTCGGCACGACGTTAAAAAAAAAAAAAAAGAGGTGCAACACGAGGACTTCCCAGGAGGTCACCCATCCTAGTACTACTCTCGCCCAAGCACGCTTAACTGCGGAGTTCTGATGGGATCCGGTGCATTAGTGCTGGTATGATCGCACCTATTATAGTTCGCACACACAATTTTGTTAACCATGCGGCGCGAGAGAGCGTAACACTATCGCGAAGCCTTGCGGGTACCGTAGGTGCCTGTCGAGGATGAGGCCATTGCGGCTCGCCCTTAGGTGTCCTACTCGGGATAGCGTCATTTAAAGAATGAAGGTCGGCACGACGTTAAAAAAAAAAAAAAAAGAGGTGCAACACGAGGACTTCCCAGGAGGTCACCCATCCTAGTACTACTCTCGCCCAAGCACGCTTAACTGCGGAGTTCTGATGGGATCCGGTGCATTAGTGCTGGTATGATCGCACCTATTATAGTTCGCACACACAATTTTGTTAACCATGCGGCGCGAGAGAGCGTAACACTATCCGCGAAGCCTTGCGGGTACCGTAGGTGCCTGTCGAGGATGAGGCCATTGCGGCTCGCCCTTAGGTGTCCTACTCGGGATAGCGTCATTTAAAGAATGAAGGTCGGCACGACGTTAAAAAAAAAAAAAAAAGAGGTGCAACACGAGGACTTCCCAGGAGGTCACCCATCCTAGTACTACTCTCGCCCAAGCACGCTTAACTGCGGAGTTCTGATGGGATCCGGTGCATTAGTGCTGGTATGATCGCACCTATTATAGTTCGCACACACAATTTTGTTAACCATGCGGCGCGAGAGAGCGTAACACTATCCGCGAAGCCTTGCGGGTACCGTAGGTGCCTGTCGAGGATGAGGCCATTGCGGCTCGCCCTTAGGTGTCCTACTCGGGATAGCGTCATTTAAAGAATGAAGGTCGGCACGACGTTAAAAAAAAAAAAAAAAGAGGTGCAACACGAGGACTTCCCAGAGGTCACCCATCCTAGTACTACTCTCGCCCAAGCACGCTTAACTGCGGAGTTCTGATGGGATCCGGTGCATTAGTGCTGGTATGATCGCACCTATTATAGTTCGCACACACAATTTTGTTAACCATGCGGCGCGAGAGAGCGTAACACTATCCGCGAAGCCTTGCGGGTACCGTAGGTGCCTGTCGAGGATGAGGCCATTGCGGCTCGCCCTTAGGTGTCCTACTCGGGATAGCGTCATTTAAAGAATGAAGGTCGGCACGACGTTAAAAAAAAAAAAAAAAGAGGTGCAACACGAGGACTTCCCAGGAGGTCACCCATCCTAGTACTACTCTCGCCCAAGCACGCTTAACTGCGGAGTTCTGATGGGATCCGGTGCATTAGTGCTGGTATGATCGCACCTATTATAGTTCGCACACACAATTTTGTTAACCATGCGGCGCGAGAGAGCGTAACACTATCCGCGAAGCCTTGCGGGTACCGTAGGTGCCTGTCGAGGATGAGGCCATTGCGGCTCGCCCTTAGGTGTCCTACTCGGGATAGCGTCATTTAAAGAATGAAGGTCGGCACGACGTTAAAAAAAAAAAAAAAGAGGTGCAACACGAGGACTTCCCAGGAGGTCACCCATCCTAGTACTACTCTCGCCCAAGCACGCTTAACTGCGGAGTTCTGATGGGATCCGGTGCATTAGTGCTGGTATGATCGCACCTATTATAGTTCGCACACACAATTTTGTTAACCATGCGGCGCGAGAGAGCGTAACACTATCCGCGAAGCCTTGCGGGTACCGTAGGTGCCTGTCGAGGATGAGGCCATTGCGGCTCGCCCTTAGGTGTCCTACTCGGGATAGCGTCATTTAAAGAATGAAGGTCGGCACGACGTTAAAAAAAAAAAAAAAAGAGGTGCAACACGAGGACTTCCCAGGAGGTCACCCATCCTAGTACTACTCTCGCCCAAGCACGCTTAACTGCGGAGTTCTGATGGGATCCGGTGCATTAGTGCTGGTATGATCGCACCTATTATAGTTCGCACACACAATTTTGTTAACCATGCGGCGCGAGAGAGCGTAACACTATCCGCGAAGCCTTGCGGGTACCGTAGGTGCCTGTCGAGGATGAGGCCATTGCGGCTCGCCCTTAGGTGTCCTACTCGGGATAGCGTCATTTAAAGAATGAAGGTCGGCACGACGTTAAAAAAAAAAAAAAAAGAGGTGCAACACGAGGACTTCCCAGGAGGTCACCCATCCTAGTACTACTCTCGCCCAAGCACGCTTAACTGCGGAGTTCTGATGGGATCCGGTGCATTAGTGCTGGTATGATCGCACCTATTATAGTTCGCACACACAATTTTGTTAACCATGCGGCGCGAGAGAGCGTAACACTATCCGCGAAGCCTTGCGGGTACCGTAGGTGCCTGTCGAGGATGAGGCCATTGCGGCTCGCCCTTAGGTGTCCTACTCGGGATAGCGTCATTTAAAGAATGAAGGTCGGCACGACGTTAAAAAAAAAAAAAAAAGAGGTGCAACACGAGGACTTCCCAGAGGTCACCCATCCTAGTACTACTCTCGCCCAAGCACGCTTAACTGCGGAGTTCTGATGGGATCCGGTGCATTAGTGCTGGTATGATCGCACCTATTATAGTTCGCACACACAATTTTGTTAACCATGCGGCGCGAGAGAGCGTAACACTATCCGCGAAGCCTTGCGGGTACCGTAGGTGCCTGTCGAGGATGAGGCCATTGCGGCTCGCCCTTAGGTGTCCTACTCGGGATAGCGTCATTTAAAGAATGAAGGTCGGCACGACGTTAAAAAAAAAAAAAAAAGAGGTGCAACACGAGGACTTCCCAGAGGTCACCCATCCTAGTACTACTCTCGCCCAAGCACGCTTAACTGCGGAGTTCTGATGGGATCCGGTGCATTAGTGCTGGTATGATCGCACCTATTATAGTTCGCACACACAATTTTGTTAACCATGCGGCGCGAGAGAGCGTAACACTATCCGCGAAGCCTTGCGGGTACCGTAGGTGCCTGTCGAGGATGAGGCCATTGCGGCTCGCCCTTAGGTGTCCTACTCGGGATAGCGTCATTTAAAGAATGAAGGTCGGCACGACGTTAAAAAAAAAAAAAAAAGAGGTGCAACACGAGGACTTCCCAGGAGGTCACCCATCCTAGTACTACTCTCGCCCAAGCACGCTTAACTGCGGAGTTCTGATGGGATCCGGTGCATTAGTGCTGGTATGATCGCACCTATTATAGTTCGCACACACAATTTTGTTAACCATGCGGCGCGAGAGAGCGTAACACTATCCGCGAAGCCTTGCGGGTACCGTAGGTGCCTGTCGAGGATGAGGCCATTGCGGCTCGCCCTTAGGTGTCCTACTCGGGATAGCGTCATTTAAAGAATGAAGGTCGGCACGACGTTAAAAAAAAAAAAAAAGAGGTGCAACACGAGGACTTCCCAGGAGGTCACCCATCCTAGTACTACTCTCGCCCAAGCACGCTTAACTGCGGAGTTCTGATGGGATCCGGTGCATTAGTGCTGGTATGATCGCACCTATTATAGTTCGCACACACAATTTTGTTAACCATGCGGCGCGAGAGAGCGTAACACTATCCGCGAAGCCTTGCGGGTACCGTAGGTGCCTGTCGAGGATGAGGCCATTGCGGCTCGCCCTTAGGTGTCCTACTCGGGATAGCGTCATTTAAAGAATGAAGGTCGGCACGACGTTAAAAAAAAAAAAAAAAAGAGGTGCAACACGAGGACTTCCCAGAGGTCACCCATCCTAGTACTACTCTCGCCCAAGCACGCTTAACTGCGGAGTTCTGATGGGATCCGGTGCATTAGTGCTGGTATGATCGCACCTATTATAGTTCGCACACACAATTTTGTTAACCATGCGGCGCGAGAGAGCGTAACACTATCCGCGAAGCCTTGCGGGTACCGTAGGTGCCTGTCGAGGATGAGGCCATTGCGGCTCGCCCTTAGGTGTCCTACTCGGGATAGCGTCATTTAAAGAATGAAGGTCGGCACGACGTTAAAAAAAAAAAAAAAGAGGTGCAACACGAGGACTTCCCAGAGGTCACCCATCCTAGTACTACTCTCGCCCAAGCACGCTTAACTGCGGAGTTCTGATGGGATCCGGTGCATTAGTGCTGGTATGATCGCACCTATTATAGTTCGCACACACAATTTTGTTAACCATGCGGCGCGAGAGAGCGTAACACTATCCGCGAAGCCTTGCGGGTACCGTAGGTGCCTGTCGAGGATGAGGCCATTGCGGCTCGCCCTTAGGTGTCCTACTCGGGATAGCGTCATTTAAAGAATGAAGGTCGGCACGACGTTAAAAAAAAAAAAAAAAGAGGTGCAACACGAGGACTTCCCAGGAGGTCACCCATCCTAGTACTACTCTCGCCCAAGCACGCTTAACTGCGGAGTTCTGATGGGATCCGGTGCATTAGTGCTGGTATGATCGCACCTATTATAGTTCGCACACACAATTTTGTTAACCATGCGGCGCGAGAGAGCGTAACACTATCCGCGAAGCCTTGCGGGTACCGTAGGTGCCTGTCGAGGATGAGGCCATTGCGGCTCGCCCTTAGGTGTCCTACTCGGGATAGCGTCATTTAAAGAATGAAGGTCGGCACGACGTTAAAAAAAAAAAAAAAGAGGTGCAACACGAGGACTTCCCAGGAGGTCACCCATCCTAGTACTACTCTCGCCCAAGCACGCTTAACTGCGGAGTTCTGATGGGATCCGGTGCATTAGTGCTGGTATGATCGCACCTATTATAGTTCGCACACACAATTTTGTTAACCATGCGGCGCGAGAGAGCGTAACACTATCCGCGAAGCCTTGCGGGTACCGTAGGTGCCTGTCGAGGATGAGGCCATTGCGGCTCGCCCTTAGGTGTCCTACTCGGGATAGCGTCATTTAAAGAATGAAGGTCGGCACGACGTTAAAAAAAAAAAAAAAAGAGGTGCAACACGAGGACTTCCCAGGAGGTCACCCATCCTAGTACTACTCTCGCCCAAGCACGCTTAACTGCGGAGTTCTGATGGGATCCGGTGCATTAGTGCTGGTATGATCGCACCTATTATAGTTCGCACACACAATTTTGTTAACCATGCGGCGCGAGAGAGCGTAACACTATCGCGAAGCCTTGCGGGTACCGTAGGTGCCTGTCGAGGATGAGGCCATTGCGGCTCGCCCTTAGGTGTCCTACTCGGGATAGCGTCATTTAAAGAATGAAGGTCGGCACGACGTTAAAAAAAAAAAAAAAAGAGGTGCAACACGAGGACTTCCCAGGAGGTCACCCATCCTAGTACTACTCTCGCCCAAGCACGCTTAACTGCGGAGTTCTGATGGGATCCGGTGCATTAGTGCTGGTATGATCGCACCTATTATAGTTCGCACACACAATTTTGTTAACCATGCGGCGCGAGAGAGCGTAACACTATCTGCGAAGCCTTGCGGGTACCGTAGGTGCCTGTCGAGGATGAGGCCATTGCGGCTCGCCCTTAGGTGTCCTACTCGGGATAGCGTCATTTAAAGAATGAAGGTCGGCACGACGTTAAAAAAAAAAAAAAAGAGGTGCAACACGAGGACTTCCCAGAGGTCACCCATCCTAGTACTACTCTCGCCCAAGCACGCTTAACTGCGGAGTTCTGATGGGATCCGGTGCATTAGTGCTGGTATGATCGCACCTATTATAGTTCGCACACACAATTTTGTTAACCATGCGGCGCGAGAGAGCGTAACACTATCCGCGAAGCCTTGCGGGTACCGTAGGTGCCTGTCGAGGATGAGGCCATTGCGGCTCGCCCTTAGGTGTCCTACTCGGGATAGCGTCATTTAAAGAATGAAGGTCGGCACGACGTTAAAAAAAAAAAAAAAGAGGTGCAACACGAGGACTTCCCAGAGGTCACCCATCCTAGTACTACTCTCGCCCAAGCACGCTTAACTGCGGAGTTCTGATGGGATCCGGTGCATTAGTGCTGGTATGATCGCACCTATTATAGTTCGCACACACAATTTTGTTAACCATGCGGCGCGAGAGAGCGTAACACTATCCGCGAAGCCTTGCGGGTACCGTAGGTGCCTGTCGAGGATGAGGCCATTGCGGCTCGCCCTTAGGTGTCCTACTCGGGATAGCGTCATTTAAAGAATGAAGGTCGGCACGACGTTAAAAAAAAAAAAAAAGAGGTGCAACACGAGGACTTCCCAGGAGGTCACCCATCCTAGTACTACTCTCGCCCAAGCACGCTTAACTGCGGAGTTCTGATGGGATCCGGTGCATTAGTGCTGGTATGATCGCACCTATTATAGTTCGCACACACAATTTTGTTAACCATGCGGCGCGAGAGAGCGTAACACTATCTGCGAAGCCTTGCGGGTACCGTAGGTGCCTGTCGAGGATGAGGCCATTGCGGCTCGCCCTTAGGTGTCCTACTCGGGATAGCGTCATTTAAAGAATGAAGGTCGGCACGACGTTAAAAAAAAAAAAAAAGAGGTGCAACACGAGGACTTCCCAGAGGTCACCCATCCTAGTACTACTCTCGCCCAAGCACGCTTAACTGCGGAGTTCTGATGGGATCCGGTGCATTAGTGCTGGTATGATCGCACCTATTATAGTTCGCACACACAATTTTGTTAACCATGCGGCGCGAGAGAGCGTAACACTATCCGCGAAGCCTTGCGGGTACCGTAGGTGCCTGTCGAGGATGAGGCCATTGCGGCTCGCCCTTAGGTGTCCTACTCGGGATAGCGTCATTTAAAGAATGAAGGTCGGCACGACGTTAAAAAAAAAAAAAAAAGAGGTGCAACACGAGGACTTCCCAGAGGTCACCCATCCTAGTACTACTCTCGCCCAAGCACGCTTAACTGCGGAGTTCTGATGGGATCCGGTGCATTAGTGCTGGTATGATCGCACCTATTATAGTTCGCACACACAATTTTGTTAACCATGCGGCGCGAGAGAGCGTAACACTATCGCGAAGCCTTGCGGGTACCGTAGGTGCCTGTCGAGGATGAGGCCATTGCGGCTCGCCCTTAGGTGTCCTACTCGGGATAGCGTCATTTAAAGAATGAAGGTCGGCACGACGTTAAAAAAAAAAAAAAAGAGGTGCAACACGAGGACTTCCCAGAGGTCACCCATCCTAGTACTACTCTCGCCCAAGCACGCTTAACTGCGGAGTTCTGATGGGATCCGGTGCATTAGTGCTGGTATGATCGCACCTATTATAGTTCGCACACACAATTTTGTTAACCATGCGGCGCGAGAGAGCGTAACACTATCGCGAAGCCTTGCGGGTACCGTAGGTGCCTGTCGAGGATGAGGCCATTGCGGCTCGCCCTTAGGTGTCCTACTCGGGATAGCGTCATTTAAAGAATGAAGGTCGGCACGACGTTAAAAAAAAAAAAAAAGAGGTGCAACACGAGGACTTCCCAGGAGGTCACCCATCCTAGTACTACTCTCGCCCAAGCACGCTTAACTGCGGAGTTCTGATGGGATCCGGTGCATTAGTGCTGGTATGATCGCACCTATTATAGTTCGCACACACAATTTTGTTAACCATGCGGCGCGAGAGAGCGTAACACTATCCGCGAAGCCTTGCGGGTACCGTAGGTGCCTGTCGAGGATGAGGCCATTGCGGCTCGCCCTTAGGTGTCCTACTCGGGATAGCGTCATTTAAAGAATGAAGGTCGGCACGACGTTAAAAAAAAAAAAAAAAGAGGTGCAACACGAGGACTTCCCAGGAGGTCACCCATCCTAGTACTACTCTCGCCCAAGCACGCTTAACTGCGGAGTTCTGATGGGATCCGGTGCATTAGTGCTGGTATGATCGCACCTATTATAGTTCGCACACACAATTTTGTTAACCATGCGGCGCGAGAGAGCGTAACACTATCTGCGAAGCCTTGCGGGTACCGTAGGTGCCTGTCGAGGATGAGGCCATTGCGGCTCGCCCTTAGGTGTCCTACTCGGGATAGCGTCATTTAAAGAATGAAGGTCGGCACGACGTTAAAAAAAAAAAAAAAGAGGTGCAACACGAGGACTTCCCAGAGGTCACCCATCCTAGTACTACTCTCGCCCAAGCACGCTTAACTGCGGAGTTCTGATGGGATCCGGTGCATTAGTGCTGGTATGATCGCACCTATTATAGTTCGCACACACAATTTTGTTAACCATGCGGCGCGAGAGAGCGTAACACTATCCGCGAAGCCTTGCGGGTACCGTAGGTGCCTGTCGAGGATGAGGCCATTGCGGCTCGCCCTTAGGTGTCCTACTCGGGATAGCGTCATTTAAAGAATGAAGGTCGGCACGACGTTAAAAAAAAAAAAAAAAGAGGTGCAACACGAGGACTTCCCAGGAGGTCACCCATCCTAGTACTACTCTCGCCCAAGCACGCTTAACTGCGGAGTTCTGATGGGATCCGGTGCATTAGTGCTGGTATGATCGCACCTATTATAGTTCGCACACACAATTTTGTTAACCATGCGGCGCGAGAGAGCGTAACACTATCTGCGAAGCCTTGCGGGTACCGTAGGTGCCTGTCGAGGATGAGGCCATTGCGGCTCGCCCTTAGGTGTCCTACTCGGGATAGCGTCATTTAAAGAATGAAGGTCGGCACGACGTTAAAAAAAAAAAAAAAAGAGGTGCAACACGAGGACTTCCCAGAGGTCACCCATCCTAGTACTACTCTCGCCCAAGCACGCTTAACTGCGGAGTTCTGATGGGATCCGGTGCATTAGTGCTGGTATGATCGCACCTATTATAGTTCGCACACACAATTTTGTTAACCATGCGGCGCGAGAGAGCGTAACACTATCCGCGAAGCCTTGCGGGTACCGTAGGTGCCTGTCGAGGATGAGGCCATTGCGGCTCGCCCTTAGGTGTCCTACTCGGGATAGCGTCATTTAAAGAATGAAGGTCGGCACGACGTTAAAAAAAAAAAAAAAGAGGTGCAACACGAGGACTTCCCAGGAGGTCACCCATCCTAGTACTACTCTCGCCCAAGCACGCTTAACTGCGGAGTTCTGATGGGATCCGGTGCATTAGTGCTGGTATGATCGCACCTATTATAGTTCGCACACACAATTTTGTTAACCATGCGGCGCGAGAGAGCGTAACACTATCTGCGAAGCCTTGCGGGTACCGTAGGTGCCTGTCGAGGATGAGGCCATTGCGGCTCGCCCTTAGGTGTCCTACTCGGGATAGCGTCATTTAAAGAATGAAGGTCGGCACGACGTTAAAAAAAAAAAAAAAGAGGTGCAACACGAGGACTTCCCAGGAGGTCACCCATCCTAGTACTACTCTCGCCCAAGCACGCTTAACTGCGGAGTTCTGATGGGATCCGGTGCATTAGTGCTGGTATGATCGCACCTATTATAGTTCGCACACACAATTTTGTTAACCATGCGGCGCGAGAGAGCGTAACACTATCGCGAAGCCTTGCGGGTACCGTAGGTGCCTGTCGAGGATGAGGCCATTGCGGCTCGCCCTTAGGTGTCCTACTCGGGATAGCGTCATTTAAAGAATGAAGGTCGGCACGACGTTAAAAAAAAAAAAAAAGAGGTGCAACACGAGGACTTCCCAGGAGGTCACCCATCCTAGTACTACTCTCGCCCAAGCACGCTTAACTGCGGAGTTCTGATGGGATCCGGTGCATTAGTGCTGGTATGATCGCACCTATTATAGTTCGCACACACAATTTTGTTAACCATGCGGCGCGAGAGAGCGTAACACTATCCGCGAAGCCTTGCGGGTACCGTAGGTGCCTGTCGAGGATGAGGCCATTGCGGCTCGCCCTTAGGTGTCCTACTCGGGATAGCGTCATTTAAAGAATGAAGGTCGGCACGACGTTAAAAAAAAAAAAAAAGAGGTGCAACACGAGGACTTCCCAGAGGTCACCCATCCTAGTACTACTCTCGCCCAAGCACGCTTAACTGCGGAGTTCTGATGGGATCCGGTGCATTAGTGCTGGTATGATCGCACCTATTATAGTTCGCACACACAATTTTGTTAACCATGCGGCGCGAGAGAGCGTAACACTATCGCGAAGCCTTGCGGGTACCGTAGGTGCCTGTCGAGGATGAGGCCATTGCGGCTCGCCCTTAGGTGTCCTACTCGGGATAGCGTCATTTAAAGAATGAAGGTCGGCACGACGTTAAAAAAAAAAAAAAAGAGGTGCAACACGAGGACTTCCCAGGAGGTCACCCATCCTAGTACTACTCTCGCCCAAGCACGCTTAACTGCGGAGTTCTGATGGGATCCGGTGCATTAGTGCTGGTATGATCGCACCTATTATAGTTCGCACACACAATTTTGTTAACCATGCGGCGCGAGAGAGCGTAACACTATCGCGAAGCCTTGCGGGTACCGTAGGTGCCTGTCGAGGATGAGGCCATTGCGGCTCGCCCTTAGGTGTCCTACTCGGGATAGCGTCATTTAAAGAATGAAGGTCGGCACGACGTTAAAAAAAAAAAAAAAGAGGTGCAACACGAGGACTTCCCAGGAGGTCACCCATCCTAGTACTACTCTCGCCCAAGCACGCTTAACTGCGGAGTTCTGATGGGATCCGGTGCATTAGTGCTGGTATGATCGCACCTATTATAGTTCGCACACACAATTTTGTTAACCATGCGGCGCGAGAGAGCGTAACACTATCCGCGAAGCCTTGCGGGTACCGTAGGTGCCTGTCGAGGATGAGGCCATTGCGGCTCGCCCTTAGGTGTCCTACTCGGGATAGCGTCATTTAAAGAATGAAGGTCGGCACGACGTTAAAAAAAAAAAAAAAAAGAGGTGCAACACGAGGACTTCCCAGAGGTCACCCATCCTAGTACTACTCTCGCCCAAGCACGCTTAACTGCGGAGTTCTGATGGGATCCGGTGCATTAGTGCTGGTATGATCGCACCTATTATAGTTCGCACACACAATTTTGTTAACCATGCGGCGCGAGAGAGCGTAACACTATCTGCGAAGCCTTGCGGGTACCGTAGGTGCCTGTCGAGGATGAGGCCATTGCGGCTCGCCCTTAGGTGTCCTACTCGGGATAGCGTCATTTAAAGAATGAAGGTCGGCACGACGTTAAAAAAAAAAAAAAAGAGGTGCAACACGAGGACTTCCCAGAGGTCACCCATCCTAGTACTACTCTCGCCCAAGCACGCTTAACTGCGGAGTTCTGATGGGATCCGGTGCATTAGTGCTGGTATGATCGCACCTATTATAGTTCGCACACACAATTTTGTTAACCATGCGGCGCGAGAGAGCGTAACACTATCTGCGAAGCCTTGCGGGTACCGTAGGTGCCTGTCGAGGATGAGGCCATTGCGGCTCGCCCTTAGGTGTCCTACTCGGGATAGCGTCATTTAAAGAATGAAGGTCGGCACGACGTTAAAAAAAAAAAAAAAGAGGTGCAACACGAGGACTTCCCAGGAGGTCACCCATCCTAGTACTACTCTCGCCCAAGCACGCTTAACTGCGGAGTTCTGATGGGATCCGGTGCATTAGTGCTGGTATGATCGCACCTATTATAGTTCGCACACACAATTTTGTTAACCATGCGGCGCGAGAGAGCGTAACACTATCCGCGAAGCCTTGCGGGTACCGTAGGTGCCTGTCGAGGATGAGGCCATTGCGGCTCGCCCTTAGGTGTCCTACTCGGGATAGCGTCATTTAAAGAATGAAGGTCGGCACGACGTTAAAAAAAAAAAAAAAAAGAGGTGCAACACGAGGACTTCCCAGGAGGTCACCCATCCTAGTACTACTCTCGCCCAAGCACGCTTAACTGCGGAGTTCTGATGGGATCCGGTGCATTAGTGCTGGTATGATCGCACCTATTATAGTTCGCACACACAATTTTGTTAACCATGCGGCGCGAGAGAGCGTAACACTATCCGCGAAGCCTTGCGGGTACCGTAGGTGCCTGTCGAGGATGAGGCCATTGCGGCTCGCCCTTAGGTGTCCTACTCGGGATAGCGTCATTTAAAGAATGAAGGTCGGCACGACGTTAAAAAAAAAAAAAAAAGAGGTGCAACACGAGGACTTCCCAGGAGGTCACCCATCCTAGTACTACTCTCGCCCAAGCACGCTTAACTGCGGAGTTCTGATGGGATCCGGTGCATTAGTGCTGGTATGATCGCACCTATTATAGTTCGCACACACAATTTTGTTAACCATGCGGCGCGAGAGAGCGTAACACTATCGCGAAGCCTTGCGGGTACCGTAGGTGCCTGTCGAGGATGAGGCCATTGCGGCTCGCCCTTAGGTGTCCTACTCGGGATAGCGTCATTTAAAGAATGAAGGTCGGCACGACGTTAAAAAAAAAAAAAAAAGAGGTGCAACACGAGGACTTCCCAGAGGTCACCCATCCTAGTACTACTCTCGCCCAAGCACGCTTAACTGCGGAGTTCTGATGGGATCCGGTGCATTAGTGCTGGTATGATCGCACCTATTATAGTTCGCACACACAATTTTGTTAACCATGCGGCGCGAGAGAGCGTAACACTATCCGCGAAGCCTTGCGGGTACCGTAGGTGCCTGTCGAGGATGAGGCCATTGCGGCTCGCCCTTAGGTGTCCTACTCGGGATAGCGTCATTTAAAGAATGAAGGTCGGCACGACGTTAAAAAAAAAAAAAAAAGAGGTGCAACACGAGGACTTCCCAGGAGGTCACCCATCCTAGTACTACTCTCGCCCAAGCACGCTTAACTGCGGAGTTCTGATGGGATCCGGTGCATTAGTGCTGGTATGATCGCACCTATTATAGTTCGCACACACAATTTTGTTAACCATGCGGCGCGAGAGAGCGTAACACTATCCGCGAAGCCTTGCGGGTACCGTAGGTGCCTGTCGAGGATGAGGCCATTGCGGCTCGCCCTTAGGTGTCCTACTCGGGATAGCGTCATTTAAAGAATGAAGGTCGGCACGACGTTAAAAAAAAAAAAAAAAGAGGTGCAACACGAGGACTTCCCAGGAGGTCACCCATCCTAGTACTACTCTCGCCCAAGCACGCTTAACTGCGGAGTTCTGATGGGATCCGGTGCATTAGTGCTGGTATGATCGCACCTATTATAGTTCGCACACACAATTTTGTTAACCATGCGGCGCGAGAGAGCGTAACACTATCGCGAAGCCTTGCGGGTACCGTAGGTGCCTGTCGAGGATGAGGCCATTGCGGCTCGCCCTTAGGTGTCCTACTCGGGATAGCGTCATTTAAAGAATGAAGGTCGGCACGACGTTAAAAAAAAAAAAAAAGAGGTGCAACACGAGGACTTCCCAGAGGTCACCCATCCTAGTACTACTCTCGCCCAAGCACGCTTAACTGCGGAGTTCTGATGGGATCCGGTGCATTAGTGCTGGTATGATCGCACCTATTATAGTTCGCACACACAATTTTGTTAACCATGCGGCGCGAGAGAGCGTAACACTATCCGCGAAGCCTTGCGGGTACCGTAGGTGCCTGTCGAGGATGAGGCCATTGCGGCTCGCCCTTAGGTGTCCTACTCGGGATAGCGTCATTTAAAGAATGAAGGTCGGCACGACGTTAAAAAAAAAAAAAAAAGAGGTGCAACACGAGGACTTCCCAGGAGGTCACCCATCCTAGTACTACTCTCGCCCAAGCACGCTTAACTGCGGAGTTCTGATGGGATCCGGTGCATTAGTGCTGGTATGATCGCACCTATTATAGTTCGCACACACAATTTTGTTAACCATGCGGCGCGAGAGAGCGTAACACTATCCGCGAAGCCTTGCGGGTACCGTAGGTGCCTGTCGAGGATGAGGCCATTGCGGCTCGCCCTTAGGTGTCCTACTCGGGATAGCGTCATTTAAAGAATGAAGGTCGGCACGACGTTAAAAAAAAAAAAAAAAGAGGTGCAACACGAGGACTTCCCAGGAGGTCACCCATCCTAGTACTACTCTCGCCCAAGCACGCTTAACTGCGGAGTTCTGATGGGATCCGGTGCATTAGTGCTGGTATGATCGCACCTATTATAGTTCGCACACACAATTTTGTTAACCATGCGGCGCGAGAGAGCGTAACACTATCTGCGAAGCCTTGCGGGTACCGTAGGTGCCTGTCGAGGATGAGGCCATTGCGGCTCGCCCTTAGGTGTCCTACTCGGGATAGCGTCATTTAAAGAATGAAGGTCGGCACGACGTTAAAAAAAAAAAAAAAGAGGTGCAACACGAGGACTTCCCAGGAGGTCACCCATCCTAGTACTACTCTCGCCCAAGCACGCTTAACTGCGGAGTTCTGATGGGATCCGGTGCATTAGTGCTGGTATGATCGCACCTATTATAGTTCGCACACACAATTTTGTTAACCATGCGGCGCGAGAGAGCGTAACACTATCTGCGAAGCCTTGCGGGTACCGTAGGTGCCTGTCGAGGATGAGGCCATTGCGGCTCGCCCTTAGGTGTCCTACTCGGGATAGCGTCATTTAAAGAATGAAGGTCGGCACGACGTTAAAAAAAAAAAAAAAAGAGGTGCAACACGAGGACTTCCCAGAGGTCACCCATCCTAGTACTACTCTCGCCCAAGCACGCTTAACTGCGGAGTTCTGATGGGATCCGGTGCATTAGTGCTGGTATGATCGCACCTATTATAGTTCGCACACACAATTTTGTTAACCATGCGGCGCGAGAGAGCGTAACACTATCCGCGAAGCCTTGCGGGTACCGTAGGTGCCTGTCGAGGATGAGGCCATTGCGGCTCGCCCTTAGGTGTCCTACTCGGGATAGCGTCATTTAAAGAATGAAGGTCGGCACGACGTTAAAAAAAAAAAAAAAGAGGTGCAACACGAGGACTTCCCAGGAGGTCACCCATCCTAGTACTACTCTCGCCCAAGCACGCTTAACTGCGGAGTTCTGATGGGATCCGGTGCATTAGTGCTGGTATGATCGCACCTATTATAGTTCGCACACACAATTTTGTTAACCATGCGGCGCGAGAGAGCGTAACACTATCCGCGAAGCCTTGCGGGTACCGTAGGTGCCTGTCGAGGATGAGGCCATTGCGGCTCGCCCTTAGGTGTCCTACTCGGGATAGCGTCATTTAAAGAATGAAGGTCGGCACGACGTTAAAAAAAAAAAAAAAAGAGGTGCAACACGAGGACTTCCCAGAGGTCACCCATCCTAGTACTACTCTCGCCCAAGCACGCTTAACTGCGGAGTTCTGATGGGATCCGGTGCATTAGTGCTGGTATGATCGCACCTATTATAGTTCGCACACACAATTTTGTTAACCATGCGGCGCGAGAGAGCGTAACACTATCTGCGAAGCCTTGCGGGTACCGTAGGTGCCTGTCGAGGATGAGGCCATTGCGGCTCGCCCTTAGGTGTCCTACTCGGGATAGCGTCATTTAAAGAATGAAGGTCGGCACGACGTTAAAAAAAAAAAAAAAGAGGTGCAACACGAGGACTTCCCAGGAGGTCACCCATCCTAGTACTACTCTCGCCCAAGCACGCTTAACTGCGGAGTTCTGATGGGATCCGGTGCATTAGTGCTGGTATGATCGCACCTATTATAGTTCGCACACACAATTTTGTTAACCATGCGGCGCGAGAGAGCGTAACACTATCCGCGAAGCCTTGCGGGTACCGTAGGTGCCTGTCGAGGATGAGGCCATTGCGGCTCGCCCTTAGGTGTCCTACTCGGGATAGCGTCATTTAAAGAATGAAGGTCGGCACGACGTTAAAAAAAAAAAAAAAAGAGGTGCAACACGAGGACTTCCCAGGAGGTCACCCATCCTAGTACTACTCTCGCCCAAGCACGCTTAACTGCGGAGTTCTGATGGGATCCGGTGCATTAGTGCTGGTATGATCGCACCTATTATAGTTCGCACACACAATTTTGTTAACCATGCGGCGCGAGAGAGCGTAACACTATCGCGAAGCCTTGCGGGTACCGTAGGTGCCTGTCGAGGATGAGGCCATTGCGGCTCGCCCTTAGGTGTCCTACTCGGGATAGCGTCATTTAAAGAATGAAGGTCGGCACGACGTTAAAAAAAAAAAAAAAAGAGGTGCAACACGAGGACTTCCCAGGAGGTCACCCATCCTAGTACTACTCTCGCCCAAGCACGCTTAACTGCGGAGTTCTGATGGGATCCGGTGCATTAGTGCTGGTATGATCGCACCTATTATAGTTCGCACACACAATTTTGTTAACCATGCGGCGCGAGAGAGCGTAACACTATCCGCGAAGCCTTGCGGGTACCGTAGGTGCCTGTCGAGGATGAGGCCATTGCGGCTCGCCCTTAGGTGTCCTACTCGGGATAGCGTCATTTAAAGAATGAAGGTCGGCACGACGTTAAAAAAAAAAAAAAAAGAGGTGCAACACGAGGACTTCCCAGGAGGTCACCCATCCTAGTACTACTCTCGCCCAAGCACGCTTAACTGCGGAGTTCTGATGGGATCCGGTGCATTAGTGCTGGTATGATCGCACCTATTATAGTTCGCACACACAATTTTGTTAACCATGCGGCGCGAGAGAGCGTAACACTATCTGCGAAGCCTTGCGGGTACCGTAGGTGCCTGTCGAGGATGAGGCCATTGCGGCTCGCCCTTAGGTGTCCTACTCGGGATAGCGTCATTTAAAGAATGAAGGTCGGCACGACGTTAAAAAAAAAAAAAAAAGAGGTGCAACACGAGGACTTCCCAGGAGGTCACCCATCCTAGTACTACTCTCGCCCAAGCACGCTTAACTGCGGAGTTCTGATGGGATCCGGTGCATTAGTGCTGGTATGATCGCACCTATTATAGTTCGCACACACAATTTTGTTAACCATGCGGCGCGAGAGAGCGTAACACTATCCGCGAAGCCTTGCGGGTACCGTAGGTGCCTGTCGAGGATGAGGCCATTGCGGCTCGCCCTTAGGTGTCCTACTCGGGATAGCGTCATTTAAAGAATGAAGGTCGGCACGACGTTAAAAAAAAAAAAAAAAGAGGTGCAACACGAGGACTTCCCAGGAGGTCACCCATCCTAGTACTACTCTCGCCCAAGCACGCTTAACTGCGGAGTTCTGATGGGATCCGGTGCATTAGTGCTGGTATGATCGCACCTATTATAGTTCGCACACACAATTTTGTTAACCATGCGGCGCGAGAGAGCGTAACACTATCCGCGAAGCCTTGCGGGTACCGTAGGTGCCTGTCGAGGATGAGGCCATTGCGGCTCGCCCTTAGGTGTCCTACTCGGGATAGCGTCATTTAAAGAATGAAGGTCGGCACGACGTTAAAAAAAAAAAAAAAAGAGGTGCAACACGAGGACTTCCCAGGAGGTCACCCATCCTAGTACTACTCTCGCCCAAGCACGCTTAACTGCGGAGTTCTGATGGGATCCGGTGCATTAGTGCTGGTATGATCGCACCTATTATAGTTCGCACACACAATTTTGTTAACCATGCGGCGCGAGAGAGCGTAACACTATCTGCGAAGCCTTGCGGGTACCGTAGGTGCCTGTCGAGGATGAGGCCATTGCGGCTCGCCCTTAGGTGTCCTACTCGGGATAGCGTCATTTAAAGAATGAAGGTCGGCACGACGTTAAAAAAAAAAAAAAAAGAGGTGCAACACGAGGACTTCCCAGAGGTCACCCATCCTAGTACTACTCTCGCCCAAGCACGCTTAACTGCGGAGTTCTGATGGGATCCGGTGCATTAGTGCTGGTATGATCGCACCTATTATAGTTCGCACACACAATTTTGTTAACCATGCGGCGCGAGAGAGCGTAACACTATCCGCGAAGCCTTGCGGGTACCGTAGGTGCCTGTCGAGGATGAGGCCATTGCGGCTCGCCCTTAGGTGTCCTACTCGGGATAGCGTCATTTAAAGAATGAAGGTCGGCACGACGTTAAAAAAAAAAAAAAAAGAGGTGCAACACGAGGACTTCCCAGAGGTCACCCATCCTAGTACTACTCTCGCCCAAGCACGCTTAACTGCGGAGTTCTGATGGGATCCGGTGCATTAGTGCTGGTATGATCGCACCTATTATAGTTCGCACACACAATTTTGTTAACCATGCGGCGCGAGAGAGCGTAACACTATCTGCGAAGCCTTGCGGGTACCGTAGGTGCCTGTCGAGGATGAGGCCATTGCGGCTCGCCCTTAGGTGTCCTACTCGGGATAGCGTCATTTAAAGAATGAAGGTCGGCACGACGTTAAAAAAAAAAAAAAAAGAGGTGCAACACGAGGACTTCCCAGGAGGTCACCCATCCTAGTACTACTCTCGCCCAAGCACGCTTAACTGCGGAGTTCTGATGGGATCCGGTGCATTAGTGCTGGTATGATCGCACCTATTATAGTTCGCACACACAATTTTGTTAACCATGCGGCGCGAGAGAGCGTAACACTATCCGCGAAGCCTTGCGGGTACCGTAGGTGCCTGTCGAGGATGAGGCCATTGCGGCTCGCCCTTAGGTGTCCTACTCGGGATAGCGTCATTTAAAGAATGAAGGTCGGCACGACGTTAAAAAAAAAAAAAAAAGAGGTGCAACACGAGGACTTCCCAGGAGGTCACCCATCCTAGTACTACTCTCGCCCAAGCACGCTTAACTGCGGAGTTCTGATGGGATCCGGTGCATTAGTGCTGGTATGATCGCACCTATTATAGTTCGCACACACAATTTTGTTAACCATGCGGCGCGAGAGAGCGTAACACTATCCGCGAAGCCTTGCGGGTACCGTAGGTGCCTGTCGAGGATGAGGCCATTGCGGCTCGCCCTTAGGTGTCCTACTCGGGATAGCGTCATTTAAAGAATGAAGGTCGGCACGACGTTAAAAAAAAAAAAAAAGAGGTGCAACACGAGGACTTCCCAGAGGTCACCCATCCTAGTACTACTCTCGCCCAAGCACGCTTAACTGCGGAGTTCTGATGGGATCCGGTGCATTAGTGCTGGTATGATCGCACCTATTATAGTTCGCACACACAATTTTGTTAACCATGCGGCGCGAGAGAGCGTAACACTATCTGCGAAGCCTTGCGGGTACCGTAGGTGCCTGTCGAGGATGAGGCCATTGCGGCTCGCCCTTAGGTGTCCTACTCGGGATAGCGTCATTTAAAGAATGAAGGTCGGCACGACGTTAAAAAAAAAAAAAAAAAGAGGTGCAACACGAGGACTTCCCAGGAGGTCACCCATCCTAGTACTACTCTCGCCCAAGCACGCTTAACTGCGGAGTTCTGATGGGATCCGGTGCATTAGTGCTGGTATGATCGCACCTATTATAGTTCGCACACACAATTTTGTTAACCATGCGGCGCGAGAGAGCGTAACACTATCGCGAAGCCTTGCGGGTACCGTAGGTGCCTGTCGAGGATGAGGCCATTGCGGCTCGCCCTTAGGTGTCCTACTCGGGATAGCGTCATTTAAAGAATGAAGGTCGGCACGACGTTAAAAAAAAAAAAAAGAGGTGCAACACGAGGACTTCCCAGAGGTCACCCATCCTAGTACTACTCTCGCCCAAGCACGCTTAACTGCGGAGTTCTGATGGGATCCGGTGCATTAGTGCTGGTATGATCGCACCTATTATAGTTCGCACACACAATTTTGTTAACCATGCGGCGCGAGAGAGCGTAACACTATCGCGAAGCCTTGCGGGTACCGTAGGTGCCTGTCGAGGATGAGGCCATTGCGGCTCGCCCTTAGGTGTCCTACTCGGGATAGCGTCATTTAAAGAATGAAGGTCGGCACGACGTTAAAAAAAAAAAAAAAAGGTGCAACACGAGGACTTCCCAGAGGTCACCCATCCTAGTACTACTCTCGCCCAAGCACGCTTAACTGCGGAGTTCTGATGGGATCCGGTGCATTAGTGCTGGTATGATCGCACCTATTATAGTTCGCACACACAATTTTGTTAACCATGCGGCGCGAGAGAGCGTAACACTATCGCGAAGCCTTGCGGGTACCGTAGGTGCCTGTCGAGGATGAGGCCATTGCGGCTCGCCCTTAGGTGTCCTACTCGGGATAGCGTCATTTAAAGAATGAAGGTCGGCACGACGTTAAAAAAAAAAAAAAAGAGGTGCAACACGAGGACTTCCCAGAGGTCACCCATCCTAGTACTACTCTCGCCCAAGCACGCTTAACTGCGGAGTTCTGATGGGATCCGGTGCATTAGTGCTGGTATGATCGCACCTATTATAGTTCGCACACACAATTTTGTTAACCATGCGGCGCGAGAGAGCGTAACACTATCGCGAAGCCTTGCGGGTACCGTAGGTGCCTGTCGAGGATGAGGCCATTGCGGCTCGCCCTTAGGTGTCCTACTCGGGATAGCGTCATTTAAAGAATGAAGGTCGGCACGACGTTAAAAAAAAAAAAAAAAAGGGTGCAACACGAGGACTTCCCAGAGGTCACCCATCCTAGTACTACTCTCGCCCAAGCACGCTTAACTGCGGAGTTCTGATGGGATCCGGTGCATTAGTGCTGGTATGATCGCACCTATTATAGTTCGCACACACAATTTTGTTAACCATGCGGCGCGAGAGAGCGTAACACTATCTGCGAAGCCTTGCGGGTACCGTAGGTGCCTGTCGAGGATGAGGCCATTGCGGCTCGCCCTTAGGTGTCCTACTCGGGATAGCGTCATTTAAAGAATGAAGGTCGGCACGACGTTAAAAAAAAAAAAAAGAGGTGCAACACGAGGACTTCCCAGTCCCCATCCTAGTACTACTCTCGCCCAAGCACGCTTAACTGCGGAGTCTGATGGGATCCGTGCATTAGTGCTGTATGATCGCACCTATTATAGTTCGCACACACAATTTTGTTAACCATGCGGCGGAGAGAGCGTAACACTATCGCGAAGCCTTGCGGGTACCGTAGGTGCCTGTCGAGGATGAGGCCATTGCGGCTCGCCCTTAGGTGTCCTACTCGGGATAGCGTCATTTAAAGAAAACAACAAAAAAAAAAAAAGTAATGAAGGTCAGGCACGATCGTTAAAAAAGTTAACATGCGGAG
>NW_027255470.1:0-30746 GCF_003086295.3 Arachis hypogaea | reverse complement strand
GCGGAGTTCTGATGGGATCCGGTGCATTAGTGCTGGTATGATCGCACCTATTATAGTTCGCACACACAATTTTGTTAACCATGCGGCGCGAGAGAGCGACTACCGCGTTGCGGGTAGTAGGTGCCTGTCGAGGATGAGGCCATTGCGGCTCGCCTTAGGTGTCCTACTCGGGATAGCGTCATTTAAAGAATGAAGGTCGGCACGACGTTAAAAAAAAAAAAAAAAGAGGTGCAACACGAGGACTTCCCAGCACCCATCCTAGTACTACTCTCGCCCAAGCACGCTTAACTGCGGAGTTCTGATGGGATCCGGTGCATTAGTGCTGGTATGATCGCACCTATTATAGTTCGCACACACAATTTTGTTAACCATGCGGCGCGAGAGAGCGTAACACTATCCGCGAAGCCTTGCGGGTACCGTAGGTGCCTGTCGAGGATGAGGCCATTGCGGCTCGCCCTTAGGTGTCCTACTCGGGATAGCGTCATTTAAAGAATGAAGGTCGGCACGACGTTAAAAAAAAAAAAAAGAGGTGCAACACGAGGACTTCCCAGCATCCTAGTACTACTCTCGCCCAAGCACGCTTAACTGCGGAGTTCTGATGGGATCCGGTGCATTAGTGCTGGTATGATCGCACCTATTATAGTTCGCACACACAATTTTGTTAACCATGCGGCGCGAGAGAGCGTAACACTATCCGCGAAGCCTTGCGGGTACCGTAGGTGCCTGTCGAGGATGAGGCCATTGCGGCTCGCCCTTAGGTGTCCTACTCGGGATAGCGTCATTTAAAGAATGAAGGTCGGCACGACGTTAAAAAAAAAAAAAAAGAGGTGCAACACGAGGACTTCCCAGCCATCCTAGTACTACTCTCGCCCAAGCACGCTTAACTGCGGAGTTCTGATGGGATCCGGTGCATTAGTGCTGGTATGATCGCACCTATTATAGTTCGCACACACAATTTTGTTAACCATGCGGCGCGAGAGAGCGTAACACTATCCGCGAAGCCTTGCGGGTACCGTAGGTGCCTGTCGAGGATGAGGCCATTGCGGCTCGCCCTTAGGTGTCCTACTCGGGATAGCGTCATTTAAAGAATGAAGGTCGGCACGACGTTAAAAAAAAAAAAAAGAGGTGCAACACGAGGACTTCCCATTAGTACTACTCTCGCCCAAGCACGCTTAACTGCGGAGTTCTGATGGGATCCGGTGCATTAGTGCTGGTATGATCGCACCTATTATAGTTCGCACACACAATTTTGTTAACCATGCGGCGCGAGAGAGCGTAACACTATCCGCGAAGCCTTGCGGGTACCGTAGGTGCCTGTCGAGGATGAGGCCATTGCGGCTCGCCCTTAGGTGTCCTACTCGGGATAGCGTCATTTAAAGAATGAAGGTCGGCACGACGTTAAAAAAAAAAAAAAAAAAAAGAGGTGCAACACGAGGACTTCCCAGGAGGTCACCCATCCTAGTACTACTCTCGCCCA
The DNA here is from genome assembly GCF_003086295.3 of Arachis hypogaea. Taxonomy (NCBI): domain Eukaryota; kingdom Viridiplantae; phylum Streptophyta; class Magnoliopsida; order Fabales; family Fabaceae; genus Arachis; species Arachis hypogaea. The sequence continues at coordinate 29,269 of NW_027255470.1, read as the reverse complement.
AGCACGCTTAACTGCGGAGTTCTGATGGGATCCGGTGCATTAGTGCTGGTATGATCGCACCTATTATAGTTCGCACACTTTTGTTAACCGCGGCGCGAGAGAGCGTAACACTATCCGCGAAGCCTTGCGGGTACCGTAGGTGCCTGTCGAGGATGAGGCCATTGCGGCTCGCCCTTAGGTGTCCTACTCGGGATAGCGTCATTTAAAGAATGAAGGTCGGCACGACGTTAAAAAAAAAAAAAAAAGAGGTGCAACACGAGGACTTCCGTCCCATCCTAGTAGTACTACTCTCGCCCAAGCACGCTTAACTGCGGAGTTCTGATGGGATCCGGTGCATTAGTGCTGGTATGATCGCACCTATTATAGTTCGCACACACAATTTTGTTAACCATGGGCGCGAGAGAGCGTAACACTATCCGCGAAGCCTTGCGGGTACCGTAGGTGCCTGTCGAGGATGAGGCCATTGCGGCTCGCCCTTAGGTGTCCTACTCGGGATAGCGTCATTTAAAGAATGAAGGTCGGCACGACGTTAAAAAAAAAAAAAAAGAGGTGCAACACGAGGACTTCCCAGGAGGTCACCCATCCTAGTACTACTCTCGCCCAAGCACGCTTAACTGCGGAGTTCTGATGGGATCCGGTGCATTAGTGCTGGTATGATCGCACCTATTATAGTTCGCACACACAATTTTGTTAACCATGCGGCGCGAGAGAGCGTAACACTATCCGCGAAGCCTTGCGGGTACCGTAGGTGCCTGTCGAGGATGAGGCCATTGCGGCTCGCCCTTAGGTGTCCTACTCGGGATAGCGTCATTTAAAGAATGAAGGTCGGCACGACGTTAAAAAAAAAAAAAAAAGAGGTGCAACACGAGGACTTCCCAGGAGGTCACCCATCCTAGTACTACTCTCGCCCAAGCACGCTTAACTGCGGAGTTCTGATGGGATCCGGTGCATTAGTGCTGGTATGATCGCACCTATTATAGTTCGCACACACAATTTTGTTAACCATGCGGCGCGAGAGAGCGTAACACTATCCGCGAAGCCTTGCGGGTACCGTAGGTGCCTGTCGAGGATGAGGCCATTGCGGCTCGCCCTTAGGTGTCCTACTCGGGATAGCGTCATTTAAAGAATGAAGGTCGGCACGACGTTAAAAAAAAAAAAAGAGGTGCAACACGAGGACTTCCCAGCACCATCCTAGTACTACTCTCGCCCAAGCACGCTGCGGAGTTCTGATGGGATCCGGTGCATTAGTGCTGGTATGATCGCACCTATTATAGTTCGCACACACAATTTTGTTAACCATGCGGCGCGAGAGAGCGTAACACTATCCGCGAAGCCTTGCGGGTACCGTAGGTGCCTGTCGAGGATGAGGCCATTGCGGCTCGCCCTTAGGTGTCCTACTCGGGATAGCGTCATTTAAAGAATGAAGGTCGGCACGACGTTAAAAAAAAAAAAAAAAAGAGGTGCAACACGAGGACTTCCCAGGAGGTCACCCATCCTAGTACTACTCTCGCCCAAGCACGCTTAACTGCGGAGTTCTGATGGGATCCGGTGCATTAGTGCTGGTATGATCGCACCTATTATAGTTCGCACACACAATTTTGTTAACCATGCGGCGCGAGAGAGCGTAACACTATCCGCGAAGCCTTGCGGGTACCGTAGGTGCCTGTCGAGGATGAGGCCATTGCGGCTCGCCCTTAGGTGTCCTACTCGGGATAGCGTCATTTAAAGAATGAAGGTCGGCACGACGTTAAAAAAAAAAAAAAAAAAAAGAGGTGCAACACGAGGACTTCCCAGGAGGTCACCCATCCTAGTACTACTCTCGCCCAAGCACGCTTAACTGCGGAGTTCTGATGGGATCCGGTGCATTAGTGCTGGTATGATCGCACCTATTATAGTTCGCACACACAATTTTGTTAACCATGCGGCGCGAGAGAGCGTAACACTATCCGCGAAGCCTTGCGGGTACCGTAGGTGCCTGTCGAGGATGAGGCCATTGCGGCTCGCCCTTAGGTGTCCTACTCGGGATAGCGTCATTTAAAGAATGAAGGTCGGCACGACGTTAAAAAAAAAAAAAGAGGTGCAACACGAGGACTTCCCAGGAGGTCACCCATCCTAGTACTACTCTCGCCCAAGCACGCTTAACTGCGGAGTTCTGATGGGATCCGGTGCATTAGTGCTGGTATGATCGCACCTATTATAGTTCGCACACACAATTTTGTTAACCATGCGGCGCGAGAGAGCGTAACACTATCCGCGAAGCCTTGCGGGTACCGTAGGTGCCTGTCGAGGATGAGGCCATTGCGGCTCGCCCTTAGGTGTCCTACTCGGGATAGCGTCATTTAAAGAATGAAGGTCGGCACGACGTTAAAAAAAAAAAAAAAAAAAGGTGCAACACGAGGACTTCCCAGGAGGTCACCCATCCTAGTACTACTCTCGCCCAAGCACGCTTAACTGCGGAGTTCTGATGGGATCCGGTGCATTAGTGCTGGTATGATCGCACCTATTATAGTTCGCACACAATTTTGTTAACCATGCGGCGCGAGAGAGCGTAACACTATCCGCGAAGCCTTGCGGGTACCGTAGGTGCCTGTCGAGGATGAGGCCATTGCGGCTCGCCCTTAGGTGTCCTACTCGGGATAGCGTCATTTAAAGAATGAAGGTCGGCACGACGTTAAAAAAAAAAAAAAAAGAGGTGCAACACGAGGACTTCCCAGGAGGTCACCCATCCTAGTACTACTCTCGCCCAAGCACGCTTAACTGCGGAGTTCTGATGGGATCCGGTGCATTAGTGCTGGTATGATCGCACCTATTATAGTTCGCACACACAATTTTGTTAACCATGCGGCGCGAGAGAGCGTAACACTATCCGCGAAGCCTTGCGGGTACCGTAGGTGCCTGTCGAGGATGAGGCCATTGCGGCTCGCCCTTAGGTGTCCTACTCGGGATAGCGTCATTTAAAGAATGAAGGTCGGCACGACGTTAAAAAAAAAAAAGTGCAACACGAGGACTTCCCAGCACCCATCCTAGTACTACTCTCGCCCAAGCACGCTTAACTGCGGAGTTCTGATGGGATCCGGTGCATTAGTGCTGGTATGATCGCACCTATTATAGTTCGCACACACAATTTTGTTAACCATGCGGCGCGAGAGAGCGTAACACTATCCGCGAAGCCTTGCGGGTACCGTAGGTGCCTGTCGAGGATGAGGCCATTGCGGCTCGCCCTTAGGTGTCCTACTCGGGATAGCGTCATTTAAAGAATGAAGGTCGGCACGACGTTAAAAAAAAAAAAAAAGAGGTGCAACACGAGGACTTCCCAGCACCCATCCTAGTACTACTCTCGCCCAAGCACGCTTAACTGCGGAGTTCTGATGGGATCCGGTGCATTAGTGCTGGTATGATCGCACCTATTATAGTTCGCACACACAATTTTGTTAACCATGCGGCGCGAGAGAGCGTAACACTATCCGCGAAGCCTTGCGGGTACCGTAGGTGCCTGTCGAGGATGAGGCCATTGCGGCTCGCCCTTAGGTGTCCTACTCGGGATAGCGTCATTTAAAGAATGAAGGTCGGCACGACGTTAAAAAAAAAAAAAAAGAGGTGCAACACGAGGACTTCCCAGCCCATCCTAGTACTACTCTCGCCCAAGCACGCTTAACTGCGGAGTTCTGATGGGATCCGGTGCATTAGTGCTGGTATGATCGCACCTATTATAGTTCGCACACACAATTTTGTTAACCATGCGGCGCGAGAGAGCGTAACACTATCCGAAGCCTTGCGGGTACCGTAGGTGCCTGTCGAGGATGAGGCCATTGCGGCTCGCCCTTAGGTGTCCTACTCGGGATAGTCATTTAAAGAATGAAGGTCGGCACGACGTTAAAAAAAAAAAAAAAAGAGGTGCAACACGAGGACTTCCCAGGAGGTCACCCATCCTAGTACTACTCTCGCCCAAGCACGCTTAACTGCGGAGTTCTGATGGGATCCGGTGCATTAGTGCTGGTATGATCGCACCTATTATAGTTCGCACACACAATTTTGTTAACCATGCGGCGCGAGAGAGCGTAACACTATCCGCGAAGCCTTGCGGGTACCGTAGGTGCCTGTCGAGGATGAGGCCATTGCGGCTCGCCCTTAGGTGTCCTACTCGGGATAGCGTCATTTAAAGAATGAAGGTCGGCACGACGTTAAAAAAAAAAAAAAAAAAGAGGTGCAACACGAGGACTTCCCAGGAGGTCACCCATCCTAGTACTACTCTCGCCCAAGCACGCTTAACTGCGGAGTTCTGATGGGATCCGGTGCATTAGTGCTGGTATGATCGCACCTATTATAGTTCGCACACACAATTTTGTTAACCATGCGGCGCGAGAGAGCGTAACACTATCTGCGAAGCCTTGCGGGTACCGTAGGTGCCTGTCGAGGATGAGGCCATTGCGGCTCGCCCTTAGGTGTCCTACTCGGGATAGCGTCATTTAAAGAATGAAGGTCGGCACGACGTTAAAAAAAAAAAAAAGAGGTGCAAACGAGGACTTCCCAGGAGGTCACCCATCCTAGTACTACTCTCGCCCAAGCACGCTTAACTGCGGAGTTCTGATGGGATCCGGTGCATTAGTGCTGGTATGATCGCACCTATTATAGTTCGCACACACAATTTTGTTAACCATGCGGCGAGAGAGCGTAACACTATCCGCGAAGCCTTGCGGGTACCGTAGGTGCCTGTCGAGGATGAGGCCATTGCGGCTCGCCCTTAGGTGTCCTACTCGGGATAGCGTCATTTAAAGAATGAAGGTCGGCACGACGTTAAAAAAAAAAAAAAGGTGCAACACGAGGACTTCCCAGGAGGTCACCATCCTAGTACTACTCTCGCCCAAGCACGCTTAACTGCGGAGTTCTGATGGGATCCGGTGCATTAGTGCTGGTATGATCGCACCTATTATAGTTCGCACACACAATTTTGTTAACCATGCGGCGCGAGAGAGCGTAACACTATCCGCGAAGCCTTGCGGGTACCGTAGGTGCCTGTCGAGGATGAGGCCATTGCGGCTCGCCCTTAGGTGTCCTACTCGGGATAGCGTCATTTAAAGAATGAAGGTCGGCACGACGTTAAAAAAAAAAAAAAAGAGGTGCAACACGAGGACTTCCCAGGAGGTCCCATCCTAGTACTACTCTCGCCCAAGCACGCTTAACTGCGGAGTTCTGATGGGATCCGGTGCATTAGTGCTGGTATGATCGCACCTATTATAGTTCGCACACACAATTTTGTTAACCATGCGGCGCGAGAGAGCGTAACACTATCCGCGAAGCCTTGCGGGTACCGTAGGTGCCTGTCGAGGATGAGGCCATTGCGGCTCGCCCTTAGGTGTCCTACTCGGGATAGCGTCATTTAAAGAATGAAGGTCGGCACGACGTTAAAAAAAAAAAAAAAGAGGTGCAACACGAGGACTTCCCAGGAGGTCACCCATCCTAGTACTACTCTCGCCCAAGCACGCTTAACTGCGGAGTTCTGATGGGATCCGGTGCATTAGTGCTGGTATGATCGCACCTATTATAGTTCGCACACACAATTTTGTTAACCATGCGGCGCGAGAGAGCGTAACACTATCCGCGAAGCCTTGCGGGTACCGTAGGTGCCTGTCGAGGATGAGGCCATTGCGGCTCGCCCTTAGGTGTCCTACTCGGGATAGCGTCATTTAAAGAATGAAGGTCGGCACGACGTTAAAAAAAAAAAAAAAAGAGGTGCAACACGAGGACTTCCCAGCACCCATCCTAGTACTACTCTCGCCCAAGCACGCTTAACTGCGGAGTTCTGATGGGATCCGGTGCATTAGTGCTGGTATGATCGCACCTATTATAGTTCGCACACACAATTTTGTTAACCATGCGGCGCGAGAGAGCGTAACACTATCCGCGAAGCCTTGCGGGTACCGTAGGTGCCTGTCGAGGATGAGGCCATTGCGGCTCGCCCTTAGGTGTCCTACTCGGGATAGCGTCATTTAAAGAATGAAGGTCGGCACGACGTTAAAAAAAAAAAAAAAGAGGTGCAACACGAGGACTTCCCAGCACCCATCCTAGTACTACTCTCGCCCAAGCACGCTTAACTGCGGAGTTCTGATGGGATCCGGTGCATTAGTGCTGGTATGATCGCACCTATTATAGTTCGCACACACAATTTTGTTAACCATGCGGCGCGAGAGAGCGTAACACTATCCGCGAAGCCTTGCGGGTACCGTAGGTGCCTGTCGAGGATGAGGCCATTGCGGCTCGCCCTTAGGTGTCCTACTCGGGATAGCGTCATTTAAAGAATGAAGGTCGGCACGACGTTAAAAAAAAAAAAAAGAGGTGCAACACGAGGACTTCCCAGGAGGTCACCCATCCTAGTACTACTCTCGCCCAAGCACGCTTAACTGCGGAGTTCTGATGGGATCCGGTGCATTAGTGCTGGTATGATCGCACCTATTATAGTTCGCACACACAATTTTGTTAACCATGCGGCGCGAGAGAGCGTAACACTATCCGCGAAGCCTTGCGGGTACCGTAGGTGCCTGTCGAGGATGAGGCCATTGCGGCTCGCCCTTAGGTGTCCTACTCGGGATAGCGTCATTTAAAGAATGAAGGTCGGCACGACGTTAAAAAAAAAAAAAAAAAAGGGTGCAACACGAGGACTTCCCAGGAGGTCACCCATCCTAGTACTACTCTCGCCCAAGCACGCTTAACTGCGGAGTTCTGATGGGATCCGGTGCATTAGTGCTGGTATGATCGCACCTATTATAGTTCGCACACACAATTTTGTTAACCATGCGGCGCGAGAGAGCGTAACACTATCCGCGAAGCCTTGCGGGTACCGTAGGTGCCTGTCGAGGATGAGGCCATTGCGGCTCGCCCTTAGGTGTCCTACTCGGGATAGCGTCATTTAAAGAATGAAGGTCGGCACGACGTTAAAAAAAAAAAAAAAGAGGTGCAACACGAGGACTTCCCAGGAGGTCACCCATCCTAGTACTACTCTCGCCCAAGCACGCTTAACTGCGGAGTTCTGATGGGATCCGGTGCATTAGTGCTGGTATGATCGCACCTATTATAGTTCGCACACACAATTTTGTTAACCATGCGGCGCGAGAGAGCGTAACACTATCCGCGAAGCCTTGCGGGTACCGTAGGTGCCTGTCGAGGATGAGGCCATTGCGGCTCGCCCTTAGGTGTCCTACTCGGGATAGCGTCATTTAAAGAATGAAGGTCGGCACGACGTTAAAAAAAAAAAAAAGAGGTGCAACACGAGGACTTCCCAGGAGGTCACCCATCCTAGTACTACTCTCGCCCAAGCACGCTTAACTGCGGAGTTCTGATGGGATCCGGTGCATTAGTGCTGGTATGATCGCACCTATTATAGTTCGCACACACAATTTTGTTAACCATGCGGCGCGAGAGAGCGTAACACTATCCGCGAAGCCTTGCGGGTACCGTAGGTGCCTGTCGAGGATGAGGCCATTGCGGCTCGCCCTTAGGTGTCCTACTCGGGATAGCGTCATTTAAAGAATGAAGGTCGGCACGACGTTAAAAAAAAAAAAAAAGGTGCAACACGAGGACTTCCCAGGAGGTCACCCATCCTAGTACTACTCTCGCCCAAGCACGCTTAACTGCGGAGTTCTGATGGGATCCGGTGCATTAGTGCTGGTATGATCGCACCTATTATAGTTCGCACACACAATTTTGTTAACCATGCGGCGCGAGAGAGCGTAACACTATCCGCGAAGCCTTGCGGGTACCGTAGGTGCCTGTCGAGGATGAGGCCATTGCGGCTCGCCCTTAGGTGTCCTACTCGGGATAGCGTCATTTAAAGAATGAAGGTCGGCACGACGTTAAAAAAAAAAAAAAAAGAGGTGCAACACGAGGACTTCCCAGGAGGTCACCCATCCTAGTACTACTCTCGCCCAAGCACGCTTAACTGCGGAGTTCTGATGGGATCCGGTGCATTAGTGCTGGTATGATCGCACCTATTATAGTTCGCACACACAATTTTGTTAACCATGCGGCGCGAGAGAGCGTAACACTATCCGAAGCCTTGCGGGTACCGTAGGTGCCTGTCGAGGATGAGGCCATTGCGGCTCGCCCTTAGGTGTCCTACTCGGGATAGCGTCATTTAAAGAATGAAGGTCGGCACGACGTTAAAAAAAAAAAAAAAAGAGGTGCAACACGAGGACTTCCCAGGAGGTCACCCATCCTAGTACTACTCTCGCCCAAGCACGCTTAACTGCGGAGTTCTGATGGGATCCGGTGCATTAGTGCTGGTATGATCGCACCTATTATAGTTCGCACACACAATTTTGTTAACCATGCGCGAGAGAGCGTAACACTATCCGCGAAGCCTTGCGGGTACCGTAGGTGCCTGTCGAGGATGAGGCCATTGCGGCTCGCCCTTAGGTGTCCTACTCGGGATAGCGTCATTTAAAGAATGAAGGTCGGCACGACGTTAAAAAAAAAAAAAAAAGAGGTGCAACACGAGGACTTCCCAGAGGTCACCCATCCTAGTACTACTCTCGCCCAAGCACGCTTAACTGCGGAGTTCTGATGGGATCCGGTGCATTAGTGCTGGTATGATCGCACCTATTATAGTTCGCACACACAATTTTGTTAACCATGCGGCGCGAGAGAGCGTAACACTATCCGCGAAGCCTTGCGGGTACCGTAGGTGCCTGTCGAGGATGAGGCCATTGCGGCTCGCCCTTAGGTGTCCTACTCGGGATAGCGTCATTTAAAGAATGAAGGTCGGCACGACGTTAAAAAAAAAAAAAAAGAGGTGCAACACGAGGACTTCCCAGCACCCATCCTAGTACTACTCTCGCCCAAGCACGCTTAACTGCGGAGTTCTGATGGGATCCGGTGCATTAGTGCTGGTATGATCGCACCTATTATAGTTCGCACACACAATTTTGTTAACCATGCGGCGCGAGAGAGCGTAACACTATCCGCGAAGCCTTGCGGGTACCGTAGGTGCCTGTCGAGGATGAGGCCATTGCGGCTCGCCCTTAGGTGTCCTACTCGGGATAGCGTCATTTAAAGAATGAAGGTCGGCACGACGTTAAAAAAAAAAAAAAAGGTGCAACACGAGGACTTCCCAGGAGGTCACCCATCCTAGTACTACTCTCGCCCAAGCACGCTTAACTGCGGAGTTCTGATGGGATCCGGTGCATTAGTGCTGGTATGATCGCACCTATTATAGTTCGCACACACAATTTTGTTAACCATGCGCGCGAGAGAGCGTAACACTATCCGCGAAGCCTTGCGGGTACCGTAGGTGTCGAGGATGAGGCCATTGCGGCTCGCCCTTAGGTGTCCTACTCGGATAGCGTCATTTAAAGAATGAAGGTCGGCACGACGTTAAAAAAAAAAAAAAAGGGTGCAACACGAGGACTTCCCAGAGGTCACCATCCTAGTACTACTCTCGCCCAAGCACGCTTAACTGCGGAGTTCTGATGGGATCCGGTGCATTAGTGCTGGTATGATCGCACCTATTATAGTTCGCACACACAATTTTGTTAACCATGCGGCGCGAGAGAGCGTAACACTATCCGCGAAGCCTTGCGGGTACCGTAGGTGCCTGTCGAGGATGAGGCCATTGCGGCTCGCCCTTAGGTGTCCTACTCGGGATAGCGTCATTTAAAGAATGAAGGTCGGCACGACGTTAAAAAAAAAAAAAAAGGGTGCAACACGAGGACTTCCCAGGAGGTCACCCATCCTAGTACTACTCTCGCCCAAGCACGCTTAACTGCGGAGTTCTGATGGGATCCGGTGCATTAGTGCTGGTATGATCGCACCTATTATAGTTCGCACACACAATTTTGTTAACCATGCGGCGCGAGAGAGCGTAACACTATCCGCGAAGCCTTGCGGGTACCGTAGGTGCCTGTCGAGGATGAGGCCATTGCGGCTCGCCCTTAGGTGTCCTACTCGGGATAGCGTCATTTAAAGAATGAAGGTCGGCACGACGTTAAAAAAAAAAAAAAAGAGGTGCAACACGAGGACTTCCCAGCACCCATCCTAGTACTACTCTCGCCCAAGCACGCTTAACTGCGGAGTTCTGATGGGATCCGGTGCATTAGTGCTGGTATGATCGCACCTATTATAGTTCGCACACACAATTTTGTTAACCATGCGGCGCGAGAGAGCGTAACACTATCCGCGAAGCCTTGCGGGTACCGTAGGTGCCTGTCGAGGATGAGGCCATTGCGGCTCGCCCTTAGGTGTCCTACTCGGGATAGCGTCATTTAAAGAATGAAGGTCGGCACGACGTTAAAAAAAAAAAAAAAGAGGTGCAACACGAGGACTTCCCAGAGGTCACCCATCCTAGTACTACTCTCGCCCAAGCACGCTTAACTGCGGAGTTCTGATGGGATCCGGTGCATTAGTGCTGGTATGATCGCACCTATTATAGTTCGCACACACAATTTTGTTAACCATGCGGCGCGAGAGAGCGTAACACTATCCGCGAAGCCTTGCGGGTACCGTAGGTGCCTGTCGAGGATGAGGCCATTGCGGCTCGCCCTTAGGTGTCCTACTCGGGATAGCGTCATTTAAAGAATGAAGGTCGGCACGACGTTAAAAAAAAAAAAAAGAGGTGCAACACGAGGACTTCCCAGGAGGTCACCCATCCTAGTACTACTCTCGCCCAAGCACGCTTAACTGCGGAGTTCTGATGGGATCCGGTGCATTAGTGCTGGTATGATCGCACCTATTATAGTTCGCACACACAATTTTGTTAACCATGCGGCGCGAGAGAGCGTAACACTATCCGCGAAGCCTTGCGGGTACCGTAGGTGCCTGTCGAGGATGAGGCCATTGCGGCTCGCCCTTAGGTGTCCTACTCGGGATAGCGTCATTTAAAGAATGAAGGTCGGCACGACGTTAAAAAAAAAAAAAAAGAGGTGCAACACGAGGACTTCCCAGCACCATCCTAGTACTACTCTCGCCCAAGCACGCTTAACTGCGGAGTTCTGATGGGATCCGGTGCATTAGTGCTGGTATGATCGCACCTATTATAGTTCGCACACACAATTTTGTTAACCATGCGGCGCGAGAGAGCGTAACACTATCCGCGAAGCCTTGCGGGTACCGTAGGTGCCTGTCGAGGATGAGGCCATTGCGGCTCGCCCTTAGGTGTCCTACTCGGGATAGCGTCATTTAAAGAATGAAGGTCGGCACGACGTTAAAAAAAAAAAAAAAAGAGGTGCAACACGAGGACTTCCCAGGAGGTCACCCATCCTAGTACTACTCTCGCCCAAGCACGCTTAACTGCGGAGTTCTGATGGGATCCGGTGCATTAGTGCTGGTATGATCGCACCTATTATAGTTCGCACACACAATTTTGTTAACCATGCGGCGCGAGAGAGCGTAACACTATCCGCGAAGCCTTGCGGGTACCGTAGGTGCCTGTCGAGGATGAGGCCATTGCGGCTCGCCCTTAGGTGTCCTACTCGGGATAGCGTCATTTAAAGAATGAAGGTCGGCACGACGTTAAAAAAAAAAAAAAGAGGTGCAACACGAGGACTTCCCAGCACCCATCCTAGTACTACTCTCGCCCAAGCACGCTTAACTGCGGAGTTCTGATGGGATCCGGTGCATTAGTGCTGGTATGATCGCACCTATTATAGTTCGCACACACAATTTTGTTAACCATGCGGCGCGAGAGAGCGTAACACTATCCGCGAAGCCTTGCGGGTACCGTAGGTGCCTGTCGAGGATGAGGCCATTGCGGCTCGCCCTTAGGTGTCCTACTCGGGATAGCGTCATTTAAAGAATGAAGGTCGGCACGACGTTAAAAAAAAAGAGGTGCAACACGAGGACTTCCCAGCAAGTACTACTCTCGCCCAAGCACGCTTAACTGCGGAGTTCTGATGGGATCCGGTGCATTAGTGCTGGTATGATCGCACCTATTATAGTTCGCACACACAATTTTGTTAACCATGCGGCGCGAGAGAGCGTAACACTATCCGCGAAGCCTTGCGGGTACCGTAGGTGCCTGTCGAGGATGAGGCCATTGCGGCTCGCCCTTAGGTGTCCTACTCGGGATAGCGTCATTTAAAGAATGAAGGTCGGCACGACGTTAAAAAAAAAAAAAAAAGAGGTGCAACACGAGGACTTCCCAGGTCACCCATCCTAGTACTACTCTCGCCCAAGCACGCTTAACTGCGGAGTTCTGATGGGATCCGGTGCATTAGTGCTGGTATGATCGCACCTATTATAGTTCGCACACACAATTTTGTTAACCATGCGGCGCGAGAGAGCGTAACACTATCCGCGAAGCCTTGCGGGTACCGTAGGTGCCTGTCGAGGATGAGGCCATTGCGGCTCGCCCTTAGGTGTCCTACTCGGGATAGCGTCATTTAAAGAATGAAGGTCGGCACGACGTTAAAAAAAAAAAAAAAAAGAGGTGCAACACGAGGACTTCCCAGGTCACCCATCCTAGTACTACTCTCGCCCAAGCACGCTTAACTGCGGAGTTCTGATGGGATCCGGTGCATTAGTGCTGGTATGATCGCACCTATTATAGTTCGCACACACAATTTTGTTAACCATGCGGCGCGAGAGAGCGTAACACTATCCGCGAAGCCTTGCGGGTACCGTAGGTGCCTGTCGAGGATGAGGCCATTGCGGCTCGCCCTTAGGTGTCCTACTCGGGATAGCGTCATTTAAAGAATGAAGGTCGGCACGACGTTAAAAAAAAAAAAAGAGGTGCAACACGAGGACTTCCCACACCCATCCTAGTACTACTCTCGCCCAAGCACGCTTAACTGCGGAGTTCTGATGGGATCCGGTGCATTAGTGCTGGTATGATCGCACCTATTATAGTTCGCACACACAATTTTGTTAACCATGCGGCGCGAGAGAGCGTAACACTATCCGCGAAGCCTTGCGGGTACCGTAGGTGCCTGTCGAGGATGAGGCCATTGCGGCTCGCCCTTAGGTGTCCTACTCGGGATAGCGTCATTTAAAGAATGAAGGTCGGCACGACGTTAAAAAAAAAAAAAAAAGAGGTGCAACACGAGGACTTCCCAGGTCACCCATCCTAGTACTACTCTCGCCCAAGCACGCTTAACTGCGGAGTTCTGATGGGATCCGGTGCATTAGTGCTGGTATGATCGCACCTATTATAGTTCGCACACACAATTTTGTTAACCATGCGGCGCGAGAGAGCGTAACACTATCCGCGAAGCCTTGCGGGTACCGTAGGTGCCTGTCGAGGATGAGGCCATTGCGGCTCGCCCTTAGGTGTCCTACTCGGGATAGCGTCATTTAAAGAATGAAGGTCGGCACGACGTTAAAAAAAAAAAAAAGAGGTGCAACACGAGGACTTCCCAGCACCCATCCTAGTACTACTCTCGCCCAAGCACGCTTAACTGCGGAGTTCTGATGGGATCCGGTGCATTAGTGCTGGTATGATCGCACCTATTATAGTTCGCACACACAATTTTGTTAACCATGCGGCGCGAGAGAGCGTAACACTATCCGCGAAGCCTTGCGGGTACCGTAGGTGCCTGTCGAGGATGAGGCCATTGCGGCTCGCCCTTAGGTGTCCTACTCGGGATAGCGTCATTTAAAGAATGAAGGTCGGCACGACGTTAAAAAAAAAAAAGAGGTGCAACACGAGGACTTCCCAGCACCCATCCTAGTACTACTCTCGCCCAAGCACGCTTAACTGCGGAGTTCTGATGGGATCCGGTGCATTAGTGCTGGTATGATCGCACCTATTATAGTTCGCACACACAATTTTGTTAACCATGCGGCGCGAGAGAGCGTAACACTATCCGCGAAGCCTTGCGGGTACCGTAGGTGCCTGTCGAGGATGAGGCCATTGCGGCTCGCCCTTAGGTGTCCTACTCGGGATAGCGTCATTTAAAGAATGAAGGTCGGCACGACGTTAAAAAAAAAAAAAAGAGGTGCAACACGAGGACTTCCCAGGAGGTCACCCATCCTAGTACTACTCTCGCCCAAGCACGCTTAACTGCGGAGTTCTGATGGGATCCGGTGCATTAGTGCTGGTATGATCGCACCTATTATAGTTCGCACACACAATTTTGTTAACCATGCGGCGCGAGAGAGCGTAACACTATCCGCGAAGCCTTGCGGGTACCGTAGGTGCCTGTCGAGGATGAGGCCATTGCGGCTCGCCCTTAGGTGTCCTACTCGGGATAGCGTCATTTAAAGAATGAAGGTCGGCACGACGTTAAAAAAAAAAAAAAAAAGAGGTGCAACACGAGGACTTCCCAGCACCCATCCTAGTACTACTCTCGCCCAAGCACGCTTAACTGCGGAGTTCTGATGGGATCCGGTGCATTAGTGCTGGTATGATCGCACCTATTATAGTTCGCACACACAATTTTGTTAACCATGCGGCGCGAGAGAGCGTAACACTATCCGCGAAGCCTTGCGGGTACCGTAGGTGCCTGTCGAGGATGAGGCCATTGCGGCTCGCCCTTAGGTGTCCTACTCGGGATAGCGTCATTTAAAGAATGAAGGTCGGCACGACGTTAAAAAAAAAAAAAAAAGAGGTGCAACACGAGGACTTCCCAGGAGGTCACCCATCCTAGTACTACTCTCGCCCAAGCACGCTTAACTGCGGAGTTCTGATGGGATCCGGTGCATTAGTGCTGGTATGATCGCACCTATTATAGTTCGCACACACAATTTTGTTAACCATGCGGCGCGAGAGAGCGTAACACTATCCGCGAAGCCTTGCGGGTACCGTAGGTGCCTGTCGAGGATGAGGCCATTGCGGCTCGCCCTTAGGTGTCCTACTCGGGATAGCGTCATTTAAAGAATGAAGGTCGGCACGACGTTAAAAAAAAAAAAAAAGAGGTGCAACACGAGGACTTCCCAGCACCCATCCTAGTACTACTCTCGCCCAAGCACGCTTAACTGCGGAGTTCTGATGGGATCCGGTGCATTAGTGCTGGTATGATCGCACCTATTATAGTTCGCACACACAATTTTGTTAACCATGCGGCGCGAGAGAGCGTAACACTATCCGCGAAGCCTTGCGGGTACCGTAGGTGCCTGTCGAGGATGAGGCCATTGCGGCTCGCCCTTAGGTGTCCTACTCGGGATAGCGTCATTTAAAGAATGAAGGTCGGCACGACGTTAAAAAAAAAAAAAAAGGTGCAACACGAGGACTTCCCAGCACCCATCCTAGTACTACTCTCGCCCAAGCACGCTTAACTGCGGAGTTCTGATGGGATCCGGTGCATTAG
This sequence comes from Arachis hypogaea, assembly GCF_003086295.3. Classification (NCBI taxonomy): domain Eukaryota; kingdom Viridiplantae; phylum Streptophyta; class Magnoliopsida; order Fabales; family Fabaceae; genus Arachis; species Arachis hypogaea. The sequence continues at coordinate 14,036 of NW_027255470.1, read as the reverse complement.
TGCTGGTATGATCGCACCTATTATAGTTCGCACACACAATTTTGTTAACCATGCGGCGCGAGAGAGCGTAACACTATCGCGAAGCCTTGCGGGTACCGTAGGTGCCTGTCGAGGATGAGGCCATTGCGGCTCGCCCTTAGGTGTCCTACTCGGGATAGCGTCATTTAAAGAATGAAGGTCGGCACGACGTTAAAAAAAAAAAAAAAGAGGTGCAACACGAGGACTTCCCAGGAGGTCACCCATCCTAGTACTACTCTCGCCCAAGCACGCTTAACTGCGGAGTTCTGATGGGATCCGGTGCATTAGTGCTGGTATGATCGCACCTATTATAGTTCGCACACACAATTTTGTTAACCATGCGGCGCGAGAGAGCGTAACACTATCCGCGAAGCCTTGCGGGTACCGTAGGTGCCTGTCGAGGATGAGGCCATTGCGGCTCGCCCTTAGGTGTCCTACTCGGGATAGCGTCATTTAAAGAATGAAGGTCGGCACGACGTTAAAAAAAAAAAAAAGAGGTGCAACACGAGGACTTCCCAGGAGGTCACCCATCCTAGTACTACTCTCGCCCAAGCACGCTTAACTGCGGAGTTCTGATGGGATCCGGTGCATTAGTGCTGGTATGATCGCACCTATTATAGTTCGCACACACAATTTTGTTAACCATGCGGCGCGAGAGAGCGTAACACTATCTGCGAAGCCTTGCGGGTACCGTAGGTGCCTGTCGAGGATGAGGCCATTGCGGCTCGCCCTTAGGTGTCCTACTCGGGATAGCGTCATTTAAAGAATGAAGGTCGGCACGACGTTAAAAAAAAAAAAAAAGGGTGCAACACGAGGACTTCCCAGAGGTCACCCATCCTAGTACTACTCTCGCCCAAGCACGCTTAACTGCGGAGTTCTGATGGGATCCGGTGCATTAGTGCTGGTATGATCGCACCTATTATAGTTCGCACACACAATTTTGTTAACCATGCGGCGCGAGAGAGCGTAACACTATCCGCGAAGCCTTGCGGGTACCGTAGGTGCCTGTCGAGGATGAGGCCATTGCGGCTCGCCCTTAGGTGTCCTACTCGGATAGCGTCATTTAAAGAATGAAGGTCGGCACGACGTTAAAAAAAAAAGAGGTGCAACACGAGGACTTCCCAGCCCATCCTAGTACTACTCTCGCCCAAGCACGCTTAACTGCGGAGTTCTGATGGATCCGGTGCATTAGTGCTGGTATGATCGCACCTATTATAGTTCGCACACACAATTTTGTTAACCATGCGGCGCGAGAGAGCGTAACACTATCCGCGAAGCCTTGCGGGTACCGTAGGTGCCTGTCGAGGATGAGGCCATTGCGGCTCGCCCTTAGGTGTCCTACTCGGGATAGCGTCATTTAAAGAATGAAGGTCGGCACGACGTTAAAAAAAAAAAAAAGAGGTGCAACACGAGGACTTCCCAGCACCCATCCTAGTACTACTCTCGCCCAAGCACGCTTAACTGCGGAGTTCTGATGGGATCCGGTGCATTAGTGCTGGTATGATCGCACCTATTATAGTTCGCACACACAATTTTGTTAACCATGCGCGCGAGAGAGCGTAACACTATCCGCGAAGCCTTGCGGGTACCGTAGGTGCCTGTCGAGGATGAGGCCATTGCGGCTCGCCCTTAGGTGTCCTACTCGGGATAGCGTCATTTAAAGAATGAAGGTCGGCACGACGTTAAAAAAAAAAAAAAAGGGTGCAACACGAGGACTTCCCAGAGGTCACCCATCCTAGTACTACTCTCGCCCAAGCACGCTTAACTGCGGAGTTCTGATGGGATCCGGTGCATTAGTGCTGGTATGATCGCACCTATTATAGTTCGCACACACAATTTTGTTAACCATGCGGCGCGAGAGAGCGTAACACTATCTGCGAAGCCTTGCGGGTACCGTAGGTGCCTGTCGAGGATGAGGCCATTGCGGCTCGCCCTTAGGTGTCCTACTCGGGATAGCGTCATTTAAAGAATGAAGGTCGGCACGACGTTAAAAAAAAAAAAAAAAGAGGTGCAACACGAGGACTTCCCAGCACCCATCCTAGTACTACTCTCGCCCAAGCACGCTTAACTGCGGAGTTCTGATGGGATCCGGTGCATTAGTGCTGGTATGATCGCACCTATTATAGTTCGCACACAATTTTGTTAACCATGCGGCGCGAGAGAGCGTAACACTATCCGCGAAGCCTTGCGGGTACCGTAGGTGCCTGTCGAGGATGAGGCCATTGCGGCTCGCCCTTAGGTGTCCTACTCGGGATAGCGTCATTTAAAGAATGAAGGTCGGCACGACGTTAAAAAAAAAAAAAGAGGTGCAACACGAGGACTTCCCAGAGGTCACCCATCCTAGTACTACTCTCGCCCAAGCACGCTTAACTGCGGAGTTCTGATGGGATCCGGTGCATTAGTGCTGGTATGATCGCACCTATTATAGTTCGCACACACAATTTTGTTAACCATGCGGCGCGAGAGAGCGTAACACTATCTGCGAAGCCTTGCGGGTACCGTAGGTGCCTGTCGAGGATGAGGCCATTGCGGCTCGCCCTTAGGTGTCCTACTCGGGATAGCGTCATTTAAAGAATGAAGGTCGGCACGACGTTAAAAAAAAAAAAAAGAGTGCAACACGAGGACTTCCCAGAGGTCACCCATCCTAGTACTACTCTCGCCCAAGCACGCTTAACTGCGGAGTTCTGATGGGATCCGGTGCATTAGTGCTGGTATGATCGCACCTATTATAGTTCGCACACACAATTTTGTTAACCATGCGGCGCGAGAGAGCGTAACACTATCCGCGAAGCCTTGCGGGTACCGTAGGTGCCTGTCGAGGATGAGGCCATTGCGGCTCGCCCTTAGGTGTCCTACTCGGGATAGCGTCATTTAAAGAATGAAGGTCGGCACGACGTTAAAAAAAAAAAAAAAGAGGTGCAACACGAGGACTTCCCAGCACCCATCCTAGTACTACTCTCGCCCAAGCACGCTTAACTGCGGAGTTCTGATGGGATCCGGTGCATTAGTGCTGGTATGATCGCACCTATTATAGTTCGCACACACAATTTTGTTAACCATGCGGCGCGAGAGAGCGTAACACTATCCGCGAAGCCTTGCGGGTACCGTAGGTGCCTGTCGAGGATGAGGCCATTGCGGCTCGCCCTTAGGTGTCCTACTCGGGATAGCGTCATTTAAAGAATGAAGGTCGGCACGACGTTAAAAAAAAAAAAAAGAGGTGCAACACGAGGACTTCCCAGGAGGTCACCCATCCTAGTACTACTCTCGCCCAAGCACGCTTAACTGCGGAGTTCTGATGGGATCCGGTGCATTAGTGCTGGTATGATCGCACCTATTATAGTTCGCACACACAATTTTGTTAACCATGCGGCGCGAGAGAGCGTAACACTATCCGCGAAGCCTTGCGGGTACCGTAGGTGCCTGTCGAGGATGAGGCCATTGCGGCTCGCCCTTAGGTGTCCTACTCGGGATAGCGTCATTTAAAGAATGAAGGTCGGCACGACGTTAAAAAAAAAAAAAAAAGGTGCAACACGAGGACTTCCCAGGAGGTCACCCATCCTAGTACTACTCTCGCCCAAGCACGCTTAACTGCGGAGTTCTGATGGGATCCGGTGCATTAGTGCTGGTATGATCGCACCTATTATAGTTCGCACACACAATTTTGTTAACCATGCGGCGCGAGAGAGCGTAACACTATCCGCGAAGCCTTGCGGGTACCGTAGGTGCCTGTCGAGGATGAGGCCATTGCGGCTCGCCCTTAGGTGTCCTACTCGGGATAGCGTCATTTAAAGAATGAAGGTCGGCACGACGTTAAAAAAAAAAAAAAGAGGTGCAACACGAGGACTTCCCAGGAGGTCACCCATCCTAGTACTACTCTCGCCCAAGCACGCTTAACTGCGGAGTTCTGATGGGATCCGGTGCATTAGTGCTGGTATGATCGCACCTATTATAGTTCGCACACACAATTTTGTTAACCATGCGGCGCGAGAGAGCGTAACACTATCCGCGAAGCCTTGCGGGTACCGTAGGTGCCTGTCGAGGATGAGGCCATTGCGGCTCGCCCTTAGGTGTCCTACTCGGGATAGCGTCATTTAAAGAATGAAGGTCGGCACGACGTTAAAAAAAAAAAAAAGAGGTGCAACACGAGGACTTCCCAGGTCACCCATCCTAGTACTACTCTCGCCCAAGCACGCTTAACTGCGGAGTTCTGATGGGATCCGGTGCATTAGTGCTGGTATGATCGCACCTATTATAGTTCGCACACACAATTTTGTTAACCATGCGGCGCGAGAGAGCGTAACACTATCCGCGAAGCCTTGCGGGTACCGTAGGTGCCTGTCGAGGATGAGGCCATTGCGGCTCGCCCTTAGGTGTCCTACTCGGGATAGCGTCATTTAAAGAATGAAGGTCGGCACGACGTTAAAAAAAAAAAAAAGAGGTGCAACACGAGGACTTCCCAGAGGTCACCCATCCTAGTACTACTCTCGCCCAAGCACGCTTAACTGCGGAGTTCTGATGGGATCCGGTGCATTAGTGCTGGTATGATCGCACCTATTATAGTTCGCACACACAATTTTGTTAACCATGCGCGCGAGAGAGCGTAACACTATCCGCGAAGCCTTGCGGGTACCGTAGGTGCCTGTCGAGGATGAGGCCATTGCGGCTCGCCCTTAGGTGTCCTACTCGGGATAGCGTCATTTAAAGAATGAAGGTCGGCACGACGTTAAAAAAAAAAAAAAGAGGTGCAACACGAGGACTTCCCAGGTCACCCATCCTAGTACTACTCTCGCCCAAGCACGCTTAACTGCGGAGTTCTGATGGGATCCGGTGCATTAGTGCTGGTATGATCGCACCTATTATAGTTCGCACACACAATTTTGTTAACCATGCGGCGCGAGAGAGCGTAACACTATCCGCGAAGCCTTGCGGGTACCGTAGGTGCCTGTCGAGGATGAGGCCATTGCGGCTCGCCCTTAGGTGTCCTACTCGGGATAGCGTCATTTAAAGAATGAAGGTCGGCACGACGTTAAAAAAAAAAAAAGAGGTGCAACACGAGGACTTCCCAGGGTCACCCATCCTAGTACTACTCTCGCCCAAGCACGCTTAACTGCGGAGTTCTGATGGGATCCGGTGCATTAGTGCTGGTATGATCGCACCTATTATAGTTCGCACACACAATTTTGTTAACCATGCGGCGCGAGAGAGCGTAACACTATCCGCGAAGCCTTGCGGGTACCGTAGGTGCCTGTCGAGGATGAGGCCATTGCGGCTCGCCCTTAGGTGTCCTACTCGGGATAGCGTCATTTAAAGAATGAAGGTCGGCACGACGTTAAAAAAAAAAAAAAAGAGGTGCAACACGAGGACTTCCCAGGTCACCCATCCTAGTACTACTCTCGCCCAAGCACGCTTAACTGCGGAGTTCTGATGGGATCCGGTGCATTAGTGCTGGTATGATCGCACCTATTATAGTTCGCACACACAATTTTGTTAACCATGCGGCGCGAGAGAGCGTAACACTATCCGCGAAGCCTTGCGGGTACCGTAGGTGCCTGTCGAGGATGAGGCCATTGCGGCTCGCCCTTAGGTGTCCTACTCGGATAGCGTCATTTAAAGAATGAAGGTCGGCACGACGTTAAAAAAAAAAAAAAAGGGTGCAACACGAGGACTTCCCAGGAGGTCACCCATCCTAGTACTACTCTCGCCCAAGCACGCTTAACTGCGGAGTTCTGATGGGATCCGGTGCATTAGTGCTGGTATGATCGCACCTATTATAGTTCGCACACACAATTTTGTTAACCATGCGGCGCGAGAGAGCGTAACACTATCCGCGAAGCCTTGCGGGTACCGTAGGTGCCTGTCGAGGATGAGGCCATTGCGGCTCGCCCTTAGGTGTCCTACTCGGGATAGCGTCATTTAAAGAATGAAGGTCGGCACGACGTTAAAAAAAAAAAAAAAGAGGTGCAACACGAGGACTTCCCAGGAGGTCACCCATCCTAGTACTACTCTCGCCCAAGCACGCTTAACTGCGGAGTTCTGATGGGATCCGGTGCATTAGTGCTGGTATGATCGCACCTATTATAGTTCGCACACACAATTTTGTTAACCATGCGGCGCGAGAGAGCGTAACACTATCCGCGAAGCCTTGCGGGTACCGTAGGTGCCTGTCGAGGATGAGGCCATTGCGGCTCGCCCTTAGGTGTCCTACTCGGGATAGCGTCATTTAAAGAATGAAGGTCGGCACGACGTTAAAAAAAAAAAAAAAGAGGTGCAACACGAGGACTTCCCAGGGTCACCCATCCTAGTACTACTCTCGCCCAAGCACGCTTAACTGCGGAGTTCTGATGGGATCCGGTGCATTAGTGCTGGTATGATCGCACCTATTATAGTTCGCACACACAATTTTGTTAACCATGCGGCGCGAGAGAGCGTAACACTATCCGAAGCCTTGCGGGTACCGTAGGTGCCTGTCGAGGATGAGGCCATTGCGGCTCGCCCTTAGGTGTCCTACTCGGGATAGCGTCATTTAAAGAATGAAGGTCGGCACGACGTTAAAAAAAAAAAAAAAAGAGGTGCAACACGAGGACTTCCCAGCACCCATCCTAGTACTACTCTCGCCCAAGCACGCTTAACTGCGGAGTTCTGATGGGATCCGGTGCATTAGTGCTGGTATGATCGCACCTATTATAGTTCGCACACACAATTTTGTTAACCATGCGGCGCGAGAGAGCGTAACACTATCCGCGAAGCCTTGCGGGTACCGTAGGTGCCTGTCGAGGATGAGGCCATTGCGGCTCGCCCTTAGGTGTCCTACTCGGGATAGCGTCATTTAAAGAATGAAGGTCGGCACGACGTTAAAAAAAAAAAAAGAGGTGCAACACGAGGACTTCCCAGGGTCACCCATCCTAGTACTACTCTCGCCCAAGCACGCTTAACTGCGGAGTTCTGATGGGATCCGGTGCATTAGTGCTGGTATGATCGCACCTATTATAGTTCGCACACACAATTTTGTTAACCATGCGGCGCGAGAGAGCGTAACACTATCCGCGAAGCCTTGCGGGTACCGTAGGTGCCTGTCGAGGATGAGGCCATTGCGGCTCGCCCTTAGGTGTCCTACTCGGGATAGCGTCATTTAAAGAATGAAGGTCGGCACGACGTTAAAAAAAAAAAAAAGGGTGCAACACGAGGACTTCCCAGGAGGTCACCCATCCTAGTACTACTCTCGCCCAAGCACGCTTAACTGCGGAGTTCTGATGGGATCCGGTGCATTAGTGCTGGTATGATCGCACCTATTATAGTTCGCACACACAATTTTGTTAACCATGCGGCGCGAGAGAGCGTAACACTATCTGCGAAGCCTTGCGGGTACCGTAGGTGCCTGTCGAGGATGAGGCCATTGCGGCTCGCCCTTAGGTGTCCTACTCGGGATAGCGTCATTTAAAGAATGAAGGTCGGCACGACGTTAAAAAAAAAAAAAAGAGGTGCAACACGAGGACTTCCCAGAGGTCACCCATCCTAGTACTACTCTCGCCCAAGCACGCTTAACTGCGGAGTTCTGATGGGATCCGGTGCATTAGTGCTGGTATGATCGCACCTATTATAGTTCGCACACACAATTTTGTTAACCATGCGGCGCGAGAGAGCGTAACACTATCCGCGAAGCCTTGCGGGTACCGTAGGTGCCTGTCGAGGATGAGGCCATTGCGGCTCGCCCTTAGGTGTCCTACTCGGGATAGCGTCATTTAAAGAATGAAGGTCGGCACGACGTTAAAAAAAAAAAAAGAGGTGCAACACGAGGACTTCCCAGAGGTCACCCATCCTAGTACTACTCTCGCCCAAGCACGCTTAACTGCGGAGTTCTGATGGGATCCGGTGCATTAGTGCTGGTATGATCGCACCTATTATAGTTCGCACACACAATTTTGTTAACCATGCGGCGCGAGAGAGCGTAACACTATCCGCGAAGCCTTGCGGGTACCGTAGGTGCCTGTCGAGGATGAGGCCATTGCGGCTCGCCCTTAGGTGTCCTACTCGGGATAGCGTCATTTAAAGAATGAAGGTCGGCACGACGTTAAAAAAAAAAAAAAAGAGGTGCAACACGAGGACTTCCCAGAGGTCACCCATCCTAGTACTACTCTCGCCCAAGCACGCTTAACTGCGGAGTTCTGATGGGATCCGGTGCATTAGTGCTGGTATGATCGCACCTATTATAGTTCGCACACACAATTTTGTTAACCATGCGCGCGAGAGAGCGTAACACTATCCGCGAAGCCTTGCGGGTACCGTAGGTGCCTGTCGAGGATGAGGCCATTGCGGCTCGCCCTTAGGTGTCCTACTCGGGATAGCGTCATTTAAAGAATGAAGGTCGGCACGACGTTAAAAAAAAAAAAAAAAGAGGTGCAACACGAGGACTTCCCACCCATCCTAGTACTACTCTCGCCCAAGCACGCTTAACTGCGGAGTTCTGATGGGATCCGGTGCATTAGTGCTGGTATGATCGCACCTATTATAGTTCGCACACACAATTTTTTAACCATGCGGCGCGAGAGAGCGTAACACTATCCGCGAAGCCTTGCGGGTACCGTAGGTGCCTGTCGAGGATGAGGCCATTGCGGCTCGCCCTTAGGTGTCCTACTCGGGATAGCGTCATTTAAAGAATGAAGGTCGGCACGACGTTAAAAAAAAAAAAAGGTGCAACACGAGGACTTCCCAGCACCCATCCTAGTACTACTCTCGCCCAAGCACGCTTAACTGCGGAGTTCTGATGGGATCCGGTGCATTAGTGCTGGTATGATCGCACCTATTATAGTTCGCACACACAATTTTGTTAACCATGCGGCGCGAGAGAGCGTAACACTATCCGCGAAGCCTTGCGGGTACCGTAGGTGCCTGTCGAGGATGAGGCCATTGCGGCTCGCCCTTAGGTGTCCTACTCGGGATAGCGTCATTTAAAGAATGAAGGTCGGCACGACGTTAAAAAAAAAAAAAAAAAAAGTGTGCAACACGAGGACTTCCCAGCACCATCCTAGTACTACTCTCGCCCAAGCACGCTTAACTGCGGAGTTCTGATGGATCCGGTGCATTAGTGCTGGTATGATCGCACCTATTATAGTTCGCACACACAATTTTGTTAACCATGCGGAGAGAGCGTAACACTATCCGCGAAGCCTTGCGGGTACCGTAGGTGCCTGTCGAGGATGAGGCCATTGCGGCTCGCCCTTAGGTGTCCTACTCGGGATAGCGTCATTTAAAGAATGAAGGTCGGCACGACGTTAAAAAAAAAAAAAAAGTGCAACACGAGGACTTCCCAGAGGTCACCCATCCTAGTACTACTCTCGCCCAAGCACGCTTAACTGCGGAGTTCTGATGGGATCCGGTGCATTAGTGCTGGTATGATCGCACCTATTATAGTTCGCACACACAATTTTGTTAACCATGCGGCGCGAGAGAGCGTAACACTATCCGCGAAGCCTTGCGGGTACCGTAGGTGCCTGTCGAGGATGAGGCCATTGCGGCTCGCCCTTAGGTGTCCTACTCGGGATAGCGTCATTTAAAGAATGAAGGTCGGCACGACGTTAAAAAAAAAAAAAAAGAGGTGCAACACGAGGACTTCCCAGGAGGTCACCCATCCTAGTACTACTCTCGCCCAAGCACGCTTAACTGCGGAGTTCTGATGGGATCCGGTGCATTAGTGCTGGTATGATCGCACCTATTATAGTTCGCACACACAATTTTGTTAACCATGCGGCGCGAGAGAGCGTAACACTATCCGCGAAGCCTTGCGGGTACCGTAGGTGCCTGTCGAGGATGAGGCCATTGCGGCTCGCCCTTAGGTGTCCTACTCGGGATAGCGTCATTTAAAGAATGAAGGTCGGCACGACGTTAAAAAAAAAAAAAAGGTGCAACACGAGGACTTCCCAGAGGTCACCCATCCTAGTACTACTCTCGCCCAAGCACGCTTAACTGCGGAGTTCTGATGGGATCCGGTGCATTAGTGCTGGTATGATCGCACCTATTATAGTTCGCACACACAATTTTGTTAACCATGCGGCGCGAGAGAGCGTAACACTATCCGCGAAGCCTTGCGGGTACCGTAGGTGCCTGTCGAGGATGAGGCCATTGCGGCTCGCCCTTAGGTGTCCTACTCGGGATAGCGTCATTTAAAGAATGAAGGTCGGCACGACGTTAAAAAAAAAAAAAAAGAGGTGCAACACGAGGACTTCCCAGCACCCATCCTAGTACTACTCTCGCCCAAGCACGCTTAACTGCGGAGTTCTGATGGGATCCGGTGCATTAGTGCTGGTATGATCGCACCTATTATAGTTCGCACACACAATTTTGTTAACCATGCGGCGCGAGAGAGCGTAACACTATCCGCGAAGCCTTGCGGGTACCGTAGGTGCCTGTCGAGGATGAGGCCATTGCGGCTCGCCCTTAGGTGTCCTACTCGGGATAGCGTCATTTAAAGAATGAAGGTCGGCACGACGTTAAAAAAAAAAAAAAAGGGTGCAACACGAGGACTTCCCAGGAGGTCACCCATCCTAGTACTACTCTCGCCCAAGCACGCTTAACTGCGGAGTTCTGATGGGATCCGGTGCATTAGTGCTGGTATGATCGCACCTATTATAGTTCGCACACACAATTTTGTTAACCATGCGGCGCGAGAGAGCGTAACACTATCCGCGAAGCCTTGCGGGTACCGTAGGTGCCTGTCGAGGATGAGGCCATTGCGGCTCGCCCTTAGGTGTCCTACTCGGGATAGCGTCATTTAAAGAATGAAGGTCGGCACGACGTTAAAAAAAAAAAAAAGGTGCAACACGAGGACTTCCCAGGATCCTAGTACTACTCTCAGCCCAAGCACGCTTAACTGCGGAGTTCTGATGGGATCCGGTGCATTAGTGCTGGTATGATCGCACCTATTATAGTTCGCACACACAATTTTGTTAACCATGCGGCGCGAGAGAGCGTAACACTATCCGCGAAGCCTTGCGGGTACCGTAGGTGCCTGTCGAGGATGAGGCCATTGCGGCTCGCCCTTAGGTGTCCTACTCGGGATAGCGTCATTTAAAGAATGAAGGTCGGCACGACGTTAAAAAAAAAAAAAAAGGTGCAACACGAGGACTTCCCAGGAGGTCACCCATCCTAGTACTACTCTCGCCCAAGCACGCTTAACTGCGGAGTTCTGATGGGATCCGGTGCATTAGTGCTGGTATGATCGCACCTATTATAGTTCGCACACACAATTTTGTTAACCATGCGGCGCGAGAGAGCGTAACACTATCCGCGAAGCCTTGCGGGTACCGTAGGTGCCTGTCGAGGATGAGGCCATTGCGGCTCGCCCTTAGGTGTCCTACTCGGGATAGCGTCATTTAAAGAATGAAGGTCGGCACGACGTTAAAAAAAAAAAAAAAGAGGTGCAACACGAGGACTTCCCAGCACCCATCCTAGTACTACTCTCGCCCAAGCACGCTTAACTGCGGAGTTCTGATGGGATCCGGTGCATTAGTGCTGGTATGATCGCACCTATTATAGTTCGCACACAATTTTGTTAACCATCGGCGCGAGAGAGCGTAACACTATCTGCGAAGCCTTGCGGGTACCGTAGGTGCCTGTCGAGGATGAGGCCATTGCGGCTCGCCCTTAGGTGTCCTACTCGGGATAGCGTCATTTAAAGAATGAAGGTCGGCACGACGTTAAAAAAAAAAAAAAAGAGGTGCAACACGAGGACTTCCCAGGAGGTCACCATCCTAGTACTACTCTCGCCCAAGCACGCTTAACTGCGGAGTTCTGATGGGATCCGGTGCATTAGTGCTGGTATGATCGCACCTATTATAGTTCGCACACACACAATTAACCATGCGGCGCGAGAGAGCGTAACACTATCCGCGAAGCCTTGCGGGTACCGTAGGTGCCTGTCGAGGATGAGGCCATTGCGGCTCGCCCTTAGGTGTCCTACTCGGGATAGCGTCATTTAAAGAATGAAGGTCGGCACGACGTTAAAAAAAAAAAAAAAGGTGCAACACGAGGACTTCCCAGCACCATCCTAGTACTACTCTCGCCCAAGCACGCTTAACTGCGGAGTTCTGATGGGATCCGGTGCATTAGTGCTGGTATGATCGCACCTATTATAGTTCGCACACACAATTTTGTTAACCATGCGGCGCGAGAGAGCGTAACACTATCCGCGAAGCCTTGCGGGTACCGTAGGTGCCTGTCGAGGATGAGGCCATTGCGGCTCGCCCTTAGGTGTCCTACTCGGGATAGCGTCATTTAAAGAATGAAGGTCGGCACGACGTTAAAAAAAAAAAAAGAGGTGCAACACGAGGACTTCCCAGCACCCATCCTAGTACTACTCTCGCCCAAGCACGCTTAACTGCGGAGTTCTGATGGGATCCGGTGCATTAGTGCTGGTATGATCGCACCTATTATAGTTCGCACACACAATTTTGTTAACCATGCGGCGCGAGAGAGCGTAACACTATCCGAAGCCTTGCGGGTACCGTAGGTGCCTGTCGAGGATGAGGCCATTGCGGCTCGCCCTTAGGTGTCCTACTCGGGATAGCGTCATTTAAAGAATGAAGGTCGGCACGACGTTAAAAAAAAAAAAAAAAGAGGTGCAACACGAGGACTTCCAGAGGTCACCCATCCTAGTACTACTCTCGCCCAAGCACGCTTAACTGCGGAGTTCTGATGGGATCCGGTGCATTAGTGCTGGTATGATCGCACCTATTATAGTTCGCACACACAATTTTGTTAACCATGCGGCGCGAGAGAGCGTAACACTATCTGCGAAGCCTTGCGGGTACCGTAGGTGCCTGTCGAGGATGAGGCCATTGCGGCTCGCCCTTAGGTGTCCTACTCGGGATAGCGTCATTTAAAGAATGAAGGTCGGCACGACGTTAAAAAAAAAAAAAAGTGGTGCAACACGAGGACTTCCCAGGAGGTCACCATCCTAGTACTACTCTCGCCCAAGCACGCTTAACTGCGGAGTTCTGATGGGATCCGGTGCATTAGTGCTGGTATGATCGCACCTATTATAGTTCGCACACACAATTTTGTTAACCATGCGGCGCGAGAGAGCGTAACACTATCCGAAGCCTTGCGGGTACCGTAGGTGCCTGTCGAGGATGAGGCCATTGCGGCTCGCCCTTAGGTGTCCTACTCGGGATAGCGTCATTTAAAGAATGAAGGTCGGCACGACGTTAAAAAAAAAAAAAAAGAGGTGCAACACGAGGACTTCCCAGCACCCATCCTAGTACTACTCTCGCCCAAGCACGCTTAACTGCGGAGTTCTGATGGGATCCGGTGCATTAGTGCTGGTATGATCGCACCTATTATAGTTCGCACACACAATTTTGTTAACCATGGGCGCGAGAGAGCGTAACACTATCCGCGAAGCCTTGCGGGTACCGTAGGTGCCTGTCGAGGATGAGGCCATTGCGGCTCGCCCTTAGGTGTCCTACTCGGGATAGCGTCATTTAAAGAATGAAGGTCGGCACGACGTTAAAAAAAAAAAAAAAAGAGGTGCAACACGAGGACTTCCCAGGAGGTCACCCATCCTAGTACTACTCTCGCCCAAGCACGCTTAACTGCGGAGTTCTGATGGGATCCGGTGCATTAGTGCTGGTATGATCGCACCTATTATAGTTCGCACACACAATTTTGTTAACCATGCGCGCGAGAGAGCGTAACACTATCCGCGAAGCCTTGCGGGTACCGTAGGTGCCTGTCGAGGATGAGGCCATTGCGGCTCGCCCTTAGGTGTCCTACTCGGGATAGCGTCATTTAAAGAATGAAGGTCGGCACGACGTTAAAAAAAAAAAAAAGAGGTGCAACACGAGGACTTCCCAGGAGGTCACCCATCCTAGTACTACTCTCGCCCAAGCACGCTTAACTGCGGAGTTCTGATGGGATCCGGTGCATTAGTGCTGGTATGATCGCACCTATTATAGTTCGCACACACAATTTTGTTAACCATGCGGCGCGAGAGAGCGTAACACTATCCGCGAAGCCTTGCGGGT
>NW_027255469.1:403083-419763 GCF_003086295.3 Arachis hypogaea | reverse complement strand
AAAAAAAAAAAAAACGGAAAAGAATCTGGAAAAAAACTGTGAAAAAAACGAAGGAGCTTGCCAAAGATGAGGCATTACGGCTCGCCTTTAGGTGTCCTCCTCGGATAGCGTAATTTAAAGAACGAGGGTCAGCAGAACGTAAAAAAAAAAAAAAAAAAAAAAAAAAAAAAAAAAATCTGGAAAAAAAAAAAACCGAAGGAGCTTGCCAAAGATGAGGCCATTACGGCTCGCCTTTAGGTGTCCTCCTCGGGATAGCGTCATTTAAAGAACGAGGGTCAGCAGAACGTAAAAAAAAAAAAAAAAAAAAAAAAAAAAAAGAATCTGGAAAAAAAACTGTGAAAAAAACCGAAGGAGCTTGCCAAAGATGAGGCCATTACGGCTCGCCTTTAGGTGTCCTCCTCGGATAGCGTAATTTAAAGAACGAGGGTCAGCAGAACGTAAAAAAAAAAAAAAAAAAAAACGGAAAAAATCTGGAAAAAAACTGTGAAAAAAACCGAAGGAGCTTGCCAAAGATGAGGCCATTACGGCTCGCCTTTAGGTGTCCTCTCGGGATAGCGTAATTTAAAGAACGAGGGTCAGCAGAACGTAAAAAAAAAAAAAAAAAAAACAAAAAAAAAAAAAAAAAAAAGAAAAAAAATCTGGAAAAAAACTGTGAAAAAACCGAAGGAGCTTGCCAAAGATGAGGCCATTACGGCTCGCCTTTAGGTGTCCTCCTCGGGATAGCGTCATTTAAAGAACGAGGGTCAGCAGAACGTAAAAAAAAAAAAAAAAAAAAAAAGAATCTGGAAAAAAACTGTGAAAAAAACCGAAGGAGCTTGCCAAAGATGAGGCCATTACGGCTCGCCTTTAGGTGTCCTCCTCGGATAGCGTCATTTAAAGAACGAGGGTCAGCAGAACGTAAAAAAAAAAAAAAAAAAAAAAAAACGAAAAAATCTGGAAAAAACTGTGAAAAAACCGAAGGAGCTTGCCAAAGATGAGGCCATTACGGCTCGCCTTTAGGTGTCCTCCTCGGATAGCGTCATTTAAAGAACGAGGGTCAGCAGAAAAAAAAAAAAAAAAAAAAAAAAAAAAAAATCTGGAAAAAAACTGTGAAAAAAACGAAGGAGCTTGCCAAAGATGAGGCCATTACGGCTCGCCTTTAGGTGTCCTCCTCGGGATAGCGTAATTTAAAGAACGAGGGTCAGCAGAACGAAAAAAAAAAAAAAAAACGCAAAGATCATTCGCCTTTAGGTGTCGGGCCATATAATTTAAAGACGAGGGTCAGAAGTCAGAACGTAAAAAAAAAAAAAAAAAAAAAAAAAAAAAAAAAATCTGGAAAAAAACTGTGAAAAAAACCGAAGGAGCTTGCCAAAGATGAGGCCATTACGGCTCGCTTAGGTGTCCTCCTCGGGATAGCGTCATTTAAAGAAACGGGAGTCAAAAAAAAAAAAAAAAAAAAAAAATCTGGAAAAAAACTGTGAAAAACCGAAGGAGCTTGCCAAAGATGAGGCCATTACGGCTCGCCTTTAGGTGTCCTCCTCGGGATAGCGTCATTTAAAGAACGAGGGTCAGCAGAACGTAAAAAAAAAAAAAAAAAAATCTGGAAAAAAACTGTGAAAAAAACCGAAGGAGCTTGCCAAAGAGAGGCATTACGGCTCGCCTTTAGGTGTCCTCCTCGGGATAGCGTATTTAAAGAACGAGGGTCAGCAGAACGTAAAAAAAAAAAAAAAAAAAAAAGAATCTGGAAAAAACTGTGAAAAAACCGAAGGAGCTTGCCAAAGATGAGGCCATTACGGCTCGCCTTTAGGTGTCCTCCTCGGGATAGCGTCATTTAAAGAACGAGGGTCAGCAGAACGAATAAAAAAAAAAAAAAAAACGAAAAAAATCTGGAAAAAAACTGTGAAAAAAACCGAAGGAGCTTGCCAAAGATGAGGCCATTACGGCTCGCCTTTAGGTGTCCTCCTCGGGATAGCGTAATTTAAAGAACGAGGGTCAGCAGAACGTAAAAAAAAAAAAAAAACGGAAAAAAATCTGGAAAAAAACTGTAAAAACCGAAGGAGCTTGCCAAAGATGAGGCCATTACGGCTCGCCTTTAGGTGTCTCCTCCTCGGATAGCGTAATTTAAAGAACGAGGGTCAGCAGAACGTAAAAAAAAAAAAAAAAAAAAAAAAAAAAAAAAATCTGAAAAAAACTGTGAAAAAAACCGAAGGAGCTTGCCAAAGATGAGGCCATTACGGCTCGCCTTTAGGTGTCCTCCTCGGGATAGCGTAATTTAAAGAACGAGGGTCAGCAGAACAAAAAAAAAAAAAAAAAAAAAAAAAAGAAAAAAATCTGGAAAAAAACTGTGAAAAAAACCGAAGGAGCTTGCCAAAGATGAGGCCATTACGGCTCGCCTTTAGGTGTCTCCTCGGGATAGCGTAATTTAAAGAACGAGGGTCAGCAGAACGTAAAAAAAAAAAAAAAAAAAAAAAATCTGGAAAAAAACTGTGAAAAAAACCGAAGGAGCTTGCCAAAGATGAGGCCATTACGGCTCGCCTTTAGGTGTCCTCCTCGGGATAGCGTAATTTAAAGAACGAGGGTCAGCAGAACGTAAAAAAAAAAAAAAAAAACGGAAAAATCTGGAAAAAAACTGTGAAAAAAACCGAAGGAGCTTGCCAAAGATGAGGCCATTACGGCTCGCCTTTAGGTGTCCTCCTCGGGATAGCGTCATTTAAAGAACGAGGGTCAGCAGAAAAAAAAAAAAAAAAAAAACGGAAAAAGAATCTGGAAAAAAACTGTGAAAAAAACCGAAGGAGCTTGCCAAGATGAGGCCATTACGGCTCGCCTTTAGGTGTCCTCCTCGGGATAGCGTCATTTAAAGAACGAGGGTCAGCAGAACGTAAAAAAAAAAAAAAAAAAAAAAAAAAACGGAAAAAAATCTGGAAAAAACTGTGAAAAAAACCGAAGGAGCTTGCCAAAGATGAGGCCATTACGGCTCGCCTTTAGGTGTCCTCCTCGGGATAGCGTAATTTAAAGAACGAGGGTCAGCAGAACGTAAAAAAAAAAAAAAAAAACGGAAAAAATCTGGAAAAAAACTGTGAAAAAAACCGAAGGAGCTTGCCAAAGATGAGGCCATTACGGCTCGCCTTTAGGTGTCCTCCTCGGGATAGCGTAATTTAAAGAACGAGGGTCAGCAGAACGTAAAAAAAAAAAAAAAAAAAAAAAAAAAAAAAAAAATCTGTGAAAAAAACCGAAGGAGCTTGCCAAAGATGAGGCCATTACGGCTCGCCTTTAGGTGTCCTCCTCGGGATAGCGTAATTTAAAGAACGAGGGTCAGCAGAACGTAAAAAAAAAAAAAAAAAAAAAAAAAGAAAAAAATCTGGAAAAAAACTGTGAAAAAAACCGAAGGAGCTTGCCAAAGATGAGGCCATTACGGCTCGCCTTTAGGTGTCCTCCTCGGATAGCGTAATTTAAAGAACGAGGGTCAGCAGAACGTAAAAAAAAAAAAAAAAAACGGAAAAAAATCTGGAAAAAAACTGTGAAAAAAACCGAAGGAGCTTGCCAAAGATGAGGCCATTACGGCTCGCCTTTAGGTGTCCTCCTCGGGATAGCGTAATTTAAAGAACGAGGGTCAGCAGAACGTAAAAAAAAAAAAAAAAAAACGGAAAAAGAATCTGGAAAAAAACTGTGAAAAAAACCGAAGGAGCTTGCCAAAGATGAGGCCATTACGGCTCGCCTTTAGGTGTCCTCCTCGGGATAGCGTAATTTAAAGAACGAGGGTCAGCAGAACGTAAAAAAAAAAAAAAAAAAAAAAAATCTGGAAAAAAACTGTGAAAAAAACCGAAGGAGCTTGCCAAAGATGAGGCCATTACGGCTCGCCTTTAGGTGTCCTCCTCGGGATAGCGTAATTTAAAGAACGAGGGTCAGCAGAACGTAAAAAAAAAAAAAAAAAAAAAAAAAATCTGGAAAAAAACTGTGAAAAAAACCGAAGGAGCTTGCCAAAGATGAGGCCATTACGGCTCGCCTTTAGGTGTCCTCCTCGGGATAGCGTAATTTAAAGAACGAGGGTCAGCAGAACGTAAAAAAAAAAAAAAAAAAAACGGAAAAAGAATCTGGAAAAAAACTGTGAAAAAAACCGAAGGAGCTTGCCAAAGATGAGGCCATTACGGCTCGCCTTTAGGTGTCCTCCTCGGGATAGCGTAATTTAAAGAACGAGGGTCAGCAGAACGAAAAAAAAAAAAAAAAAAAAAAAAAAAAAAAAAATCTGGAAAAAAACTGTGAAAAAAACCGAAGGAGCTTGCCAAAGATGAGGCCATTACGGCTCGCCTTTAGGTGTCCTCCTCGGGATAGCGTAATTTAAAGAACGAGGGTCAGCAGAACGTAAAAAAAAAAAAAAAAAAAAAAAAAAAATCTGGAAAAAAACTGTGAAAAAAACCGAAGGAGCTTGCCAAAGATGAGGCCATTACGGCTCGCCTTTAGGTGTCCTCCTCGGGATAGCGTAATTTAAAGAACGAGGGTCAGCAGAACGTAAAAAAAAAAAAAAAAAAAAAAAAAAAATCTGGAAAAAAACTGTGAAAAAAACCGAAGGAGCTTGCCAAAGATGAGGCCATTACGGCTCGCCTTTAGGTGTCCTCCTCGGGATAGCGTAATTTAAAGAACGAGGGTCAGCAGAACGTAAAAAAAAAAAAAAAAAAAAAGGAAAAGAATCTGGAAAAAAACTGTGAAAAAAACCGAAGGAGCTTGCCAAAGATGAGGCCATTACGGCTCGCCTTTAGGTGTCCTCCTCGGGATAGCGTAATTTAAAGAACGAGGGTCAGCAGAACGTAAAAAAAAAAAAAAAAAAAAAAAAAAAAAAAATCTGGAAAAAAACTGTGAAAAAAACCGAAGGAGCTTGCCAAAGATGAGGCCATTACGGCTCGCCTTTAGGTGTCCTCCTCGGGATAGCGTAATTTAAAGAACGAGGGTCAGCAGAACGTAAAAAAAAAAAAAAAAAAAAACGGAAAAAATCTGGAAAAAACTGTGAAAAAAACCGAAGGAGCTTGCCAAAGATGAGGCCATTACGGCTCGCCTTTAGGTGTCCTCCTCGGGATAGCGTAATTTAAAGAACGAGGGTCAGCAGAACGTAAAAAAAAAAAAAAAAAAAAATCTGGAAAAAAACTGTGGAGCTTGCCAAAGATGAGGCCATTACGGCTCGCCTTTAGGTGTCCTCCTCGGGATAGCGTAATTTAAAGAACGAGGGTCAGCAGAACGTAAAAAAAAAAAAAAAAAAACGGAAAAAGAATCTGGAAAAAAACTGTGAAAAAAACCGAAGGAGCTTGCCAAAGATGAGGCCATTACGGCTCGCCTTTAGGTGTCCTCCTCGGGATAGCGTCATTTAAAGAACGAGGGTCAGCAGAACGTAAAAAAAAAAAAAAAAAAAAACGGAAAAGAATCTGGAAAAAAACTGTGAAAAAAACCGAAGGAGCTTGCCAAAGATGAGGCCATTACGGCTCGCCTTTAGGTGTCCTCCTCGGGATAGCGTAATTTAAAGAACGAGGGTCAGCAGAACGAAAAAAAAAAAAAAAAAAAAACGGAAAAAAATCTGGAAAAAAACTGTGAAAAAAACCGAAGGAGCTTGCCAAAGATGAGGCCATTACGGCTCGCCTTTAGGTGTCCTCCTCGGGATAGCGTCATTTAAAGAACGAGGGTCAGCAGAACGTAAAAAAAAAAAAAAAAAAACGGAAAAAAATCTGGAAAAAAACTGTGAAAAAAACCGAAGGAGCTTGCCAAAGATGAGGCCATTACGGCTCGCCTTTAGGTGTCCTCCTCGGGATAGCGTAATTTAAAGAACGAGGGTCAGCAGAAAAAAAAAAAAAAAAAAAAAAAAAAAAAAATCTGGAAAAAAACTGTGAAAAAAACCGAAGGAGCTTGCCAAAGATGAGGCCATTACGGCTCGCCTTTAGGTGTCCTCCTCGGGATAGCGTAATTTAAAGAACGAGGGTCAGCAGAACGTAAAAAAAAAAAAAAACGGAAAAAAATCTGGAAAAAAACTGTGAAAAAAACCGAAGGAGCTTGCCAAAGATGAGGCCATTACGGCTCGCCTTTAGGTGTCCTCCTCGGGATAGCGTAATTTAAAGAACGAGGGTCAGCAGAACGTAAAAAAAAAAAAAAAAAAAAAAAAAATCTGGAAAAAAACTGTGAAAAAAACCGAAGGAGCTTGCCAAAGATGAGGCCATTACGGCTCGCCTTTAGGTGTCCTCCTCGGGATAGCGTATTTAAAGAACGAGGGTCAGCAGAACGTAAAAAAAAAAAAAAAAACGGAAAAAAATCTGGAAAAAACTGTGAAAAAACCGAAGGAGCTTGCCAAAGATGAGGCCATTACGGCTCGCCTTTAGGTGTCCTCCTCGGGATAGCGTAATTTAAAGAACGAGGGTCAGCAGAACGTAAAAAAAAAAAAAAAAAAAAAAAAAAAAACGAAAAAGAATCTGGAAAAAAACTGTGAAAAAAACCGAAGGAGCTTGCCAAAGATGAGGCCATTACGGCTCGCCTTTAGGTGTCCTCCTCGGGATAGCGTAATTTAAAGAACGAGGGTCAGCAGAACGTAAAAAAAAAAAAAAAAAACGGAAAAAGAATCTGGAAAAAAACTGTGAAAAAAACCGAAGGAGCTTGCCAAAGATGAGGCCATTACGGCTCGCCTTTAGGTGTCCTCCTCGGGATAGCGTAATTTAAAGAACGAGGGTCAGCAGAACGTAAAAAAAAAAAAAAAAAACGGAAAAAGAATCTGGAAAAAAACTGTGAAAAAAACCGAAGGAGCTTGCCAAAGATGAGGCCATTACGGCTCGCCTTTAGGTGTCCTCCTCGGGATAGCGTAATTTAAAGAACGAGGGTCAGCAGAACGTAAAAAAAAAAAAAAAAAAAAAAAAACGGAAAAAGAATCTGGAAAAAAACTGTGAAAAAAACCGAAGGAGCTTGCCAAAGATGAGGCCATTACGGCTCGCCTTTAGGTGTCCTCCTCGGGATAGCGTAATTTAAAGAACGAGGGTCAGCAGAACGTAAAAAAAAAAAAAAAAAAAAAAACGGAAAAAAATCTGGAAAAAAACTGTGAAAAAAACCGAAGGAGCTTGCCAAAGATGAGGCCATTACGGCTCGCCTTTAGGTGTCCTCCTCGGGATAGCGTAATTTAAAGAACGAGGGTCAGCAGAACGTAAAAAAAAAAAAAAAAAAAAAAACGGAAAAAAATCTGGAAAAAAACTGTGAAAAAAACCGAAGGAGCTTGCCAAAGATGAGGCCATTACGGCTCGCCTTTAGGTGTCCTCCTCGGGATAGCGTAATTTAAAGAACGAGGGTCAGCAGAACGTAAAAAAAAAAAAAAAAAAAAGGAAAAAAATCTGGAAAAAAACTGTGAAAAAAACCGAAGGAGCTTGCCAAAGATGAGGCCATTACGGCTCGCCTTTAGGTGTCCTCCTCGGGATAGCGTAATTTAAAGAACGAGGGTCAGCAGAACGTAAAAAAAAAAAAAAAAAAAAAAAAAAAATCTGGAAAAAAACTGTGAAAAAAACCGAAGGAGCTTGCCAAAGATGAGGCCATTACGGCTCGCCTTTAGGTGTCCTCCTCGGGATAGCGTAATTTAAAGAACGAGGGTCAGCAGAACGTAAAAAAAAAAAAAAAAAAAAAAAAAGGAAAAAAATCTGGAAAAAAACTGTGAAAAAAACCGAAGGAGCTTGCCAAAGATGAGGCCATTACGGCTCGCCTTTAGGTGTCCTCCTCGGGATAGCGTATTTAAAGAACGAGGGTCAGCAGAACGTAAAAAAAAAAAAAAAAAACGGAAAAAAATCTGGAAAAAAACTGTGAAAAAAACCGAAGGAGCTTGCCAAAGATGAGGCCATTACGGCTCGCCTTTAGGTGTCCTCCTCGGGATAGCGTAATTTAAAGAACGAGGGTCAGCAGAACGTAAAAAAAAAAAAAAAAAAAAAACGGAAAAAAATCTGGAAAAAAACTGTGAAAAAAACCGAAGGAGCTTGCCAAAGATGAGGCCATTACGGCTCGCCTTTAGGTGTCCTCCTCGGGATAGCGTAATTTAAAGAACGAGGGTCAGCAGAACGTAAAAAAAAAAAAAAAAAAAGAATCTGGAAAAAAACTGTGAAAAAAACCGAAGGAGCTTGCCAAAGATGAGGCCATTACGGCTCGCCTTTAGGTGTCCTCCTCGGGATAGCGTAATTTAAAGAACGAGGGTCAGCAGAACGTAAAAAAAAAAAAAAAAAAAAAAGGAAAAAAATCTGGAAAAAAACTGTGAAAAAAACCGAAGGAGCTTGCCAAAGATGAGGCCATTACGGCTCGCCTTTAGGTGTCCTCCTCGGGATAGCGTAATTTAAAGAACGAGGGTCAGCAGAACGTAAAAAAAAAAAAAAAAAAAAAAAACGGAAAAAAATCTGGAAAAAAACTGTGAAAAAAACCGAAGGAGCTTGCCAAAGATGAGGCCATTACGGCTCGCCTTTAGGTGTCCTCCTCGGGATAGCGTAATTTAAAGAACGAGGGTCAGCAGAACGTAAAAAAAAAAAAAAAAAAAAAAAAACGGAAAAAAATCTGGAAAAAAACTGTGAAAAAAACCGAAGGAGCTTGCCAAAGATGAGGCCATTACGGCTCGCCTTTAGGTGTCCTCCTCGGGATAGCGTAATTTAAAGAACGAGGGTCAGCAGAACGTAAAAAAAAAAAAAAAAAAAAAAAAAAAAAAATCTGGAAAAAAACTGTGAAAAAAACCGAAGGAGCTTGCCAAAGATGAGGCCATTACGGCTCGCCTTTAGGTGTCCTCCTCGGGATAGCGTAATTTAAAGAACGAGGGTCAGCAGAACGTAAAAAAAAAAAAAAAAAAAAAACGGAAAAAAATCTGGAAAAAAACTGTGAAAAAAACCGAAGGAGCTTGCCAAAGATGAGGCCATTACGGCTCGCCTTTAGGTGTCCTCCTCGGGATAGCGTAATTTAAAGAACGAGGGTCAGCAGAACGTAAAAAAAAAAAAAAAAAAAAAAAAAAAATCTGGAAAAAAACTGTGAAAAAAACCGAAGGAGCTTGCCAAAGATGAGGCCATTACGGCTCGCCTTTAGGTGTCCTCCTCGGGATAGCGTAATTTAAAGAACGAGGGTCAGCAGAACGTAAAAAAAAAAAAAAAAAAAAAAAAAAAAGGAAAAAAATCTGGAAAAAAACTGTGAAAAAACCGAAGGAGCTTGCCAAAGATGAGGCCATTACGGCTCGCCTTTAGGTGTCCTCCTCGGGATAGCGTCATTTAAAGAACGAGGGTCAGCAGAACGTAAAAAAAAAAAAAAAAAACGGAAAAAGAATCTGGAAAAAAACTGTGAAAAAAACCGAAGGAGCTTGCCAAAGATGAGGCCATTACGGCTCGCCTTTAGGTGTCCTCCTCGGGATAGCGTAATTTAAAGAACGAGGGTCAGCAGAACGTAAAAAAAAAAAAAAAAAAAAAAATCTGGAAAAAAACTGTGAAAAAAACCGAAGGAGCTTGCCAAAGATGAGGCCATTACGGCTCGCCTTTAGGTGTCCTCCTCGGGATAGCGTAATTTAAAGAACGAGGGTCAGCAGAACGTAAAAAAAAAAAAAAAAAAAAAAAGGAAAAAAATCTGGAAAAAAACTGTGAAAAAAACCGAAGGAGCTTGCCAAAGATGAGGCCATTACGGCTCGCCTTTAGGTGTCCTCCTCGGGATAGCGTATTTAAAGAACGAGGGTCAGCAGAACGTAAAAAAAAAAAAAAAAAAAAAAAAAAAAAATCTGGAAAAAAACTGTGAAAAAAACCGAAGGAGCTTGCCAAAGATGAGGCCATTACGGCTCGCCTTTAGGTGTCCTCCTCGGGATAGCGTAATTTAAAGAACGAGGGTCAGCAGAACGTAAAAAAAAAAAAAAAAAAAAAAAGAATCTGGAAAAAAACTGTGAAAAAAACCGAAGGAGCTTGCCAAAGATGAGGCCATTACGGCTCGCCTTTAGGTGTCCTCCTCGGGATAGCGTAATTTAAAGAACGAGGGTCAGCAGAACGTAAAAAAAAAAAAAAAAAAACGGAAAAAGAATCTGGAAAAAAACTGTGAAAAAAACCGAAGGAGCTTGCCAAAGATGAGGCCATTACGGCTCGCCTTTAGGTGTCCTCCTCGGGATAGCGTAATTTAAAGAACGAGGGTCAGCAGAACGTAAAAAAAAAAAAAAAAAAAACGGAAAAATCTGGAAAAAAACTGTGAAAAAAACCGAAGGAGCTTGCCAAAGATGAGGCCATTACGGCTCGCCTTTAGGTGTCCTCCTCGGGATAGCGTAATTTAAAGAACGAGGGTCAGCAGAACGTAAAAAAAAAAAAAAAAAAAAAAACGGAAAAAGAATCTGGAAAAAAACTGTGAAAAAAACCGAAGGAGCTTGCCAAAGATGAGGCCATTACGGCTCGCCTTTAGGTGTCCTCCTCGGGATAGCGTAATTTAAAGAACGAGGGTCAGCAGAACGTAAAAAAAAAAAAAAAAAAAAAAACGGAAAAGAATCTGGAAAAAAACTGTGAAAAAAACCGAAGGAGCTTGCCAAAGATGAGGCCATTACGGCTCGCCTTTAGGTGTCCTCCTCGGGATAGCGTAATTTAAAGAACGAGGGTCAGCAGAACGTAAAAAAAAAAAAAAAAAAAAAAAAAAAAAAAAAAAAAATCTGGAAAAAAACTGTGAAAAAAACCGAAGGAGCTTGCCAAAGATGAGGCCATTACGGCTCGCCTTTAGGTGTCCTCCTCGGGATAGCGTAATTTAAAGAACGAGGGTCAGCAGAACGTAAAAAAAAAAAAAAAAAAAAAAAATCTGGAAAAAAACTGTGAAAAAAACCGAAGGAGCTTGCCAAAGATGAGGCCATTACGGCTCGCCTTTAGGTGTCCTCCTCGGGATAGCGTATTTAAAGAACGAGGGTCAGCAGAACGTAAAAAAAAAAAAAAAAAAAAAAAAAAAAAAAAAGGAAAAAAATCTGGAAAAAAACTGTGAAAAAAACCGAAGGAGCTTGCCAAAGATGAGGCCATTACGGCTCGCCTTTAGGTGTCCTCCTCGGGATAGCGTATTTAAAGAACGAGGGTCAGCAGAACGTAAAAAAAAAAAAAAAAAAAAAAAAAAAAATCTGGAAAAAAACTGTGAAAAAAACCGAAGGAGCTTGCCAAAGATGAGGCCATTACGGCTCGCCTTTAGGTGTCCTCCTCGGGATAGCGTATTTAAAGAACGAGGGTCAGCAGAACGTAAAAAAAAAAAAAAAAAAAAAAATCTGGAAAAAAACTGTGAAAAAAACCGAAGGAGCTTGCCAAAGATGAGGCCATTACGGCTCGCCTTTAGGTGTCCTCCTCGGGATAGCGTAATTTAAAGAACGAGGGTCAGCAGAACGTAAAAAAAAAAAAAAACGGAAAAGAATCTGGAAAAAAACTGTGAAAAAAACCGAAGGAGCTTGCCAAAGATGAGGCCATTACGGCTCGCCTTTAGGTGTCCTCCTCGGGATAGCGTAATTTAAAGAACGAGGGTCAGCAGAACGTAAAAAAAAAAAAAAAAAAAAAACGGAAAAAAATCTGGAAAAAAACTGTGAAAAAAACCGAAGGAGCTTGCCAAAGATGAGGCCATTACGGCTCGCCTTTAGGTGTCCTCCTCGGGATAGCGTCGTATTTAAAGAACGAGGGTCAGCAGAACGTAAAAAAAAAAAAAAAAAAAAAAAAAAAAAAAATCTGGAAAAAAACTGTGAAAAAAACCGAAGGAGCTTGCCAAAGATGAGGCCATTACGGCTCGCCTTTAGGTGTCCTCCTCGGGATAGCGTAATTTAAAGAACGAGGGTCAGCAGAACGTAAAAAAAAAAAAAAAAAAAAAAAAAAAACGGAAAAAATCTGGAAAAAAACTGTGAAAAAAACCGAAGGAGCTTGCCAAAGATGAGGCCATTACGGCTCGCCTTTAGGTGTCCTCCTCGGGATAGCGTAATTTAAAGAACGAGGGTCAGCAGAACGTAAAAAAAAAAAAAAAAAAAAAAAAAAAATCTGGAAAAAAACTGTGAAAAAAACCGAAGGAGCTTGCCAAAGATGAGGCCATTACGGCTCGCCTTTAGGTGTCCTCCTCGGGATAGCGTATTTAAAGAACGAGGGTCAGCAGAACGTAAAAAAAAAAAAAAAAAAAAAAAAAAAGAATCTGGAAAAAAACTGTGAAAAAAACCGAAGGAGCTTGCCAAAGATGAGGCCATTACGGCTCGCCTTTAGGTGTCCTCCTCGGGATAGCGTCATTTAAAGAACGAGGGTCAGCAGAACGTAAAAAAAAAAAAAAAAAAAACGGAAAAAAATCTGGAAAAAAACTGTGAAAAAAACCGAAGGAGCTTGCCAAAGATGAGGCCATTACGGCTCGCCTTTAGGTGTCCTCCTCGGGATAGCGTCATTTAAAGAACGAGGGTCAGCAGAACGTAAAAAAAAAAAAAAAAAAAAAAACGGAAAAAAATCTGGAAAAAAACTGTGAAAAAAACCGAAGGAGCTTGCCAAAGATGAGGCCATTACGGCTCGCCTTTAGGTGTCCTCCTCGGGATAGCGTCATTTAAAGAACGAGGGTCAGCAGAACGTAAAAAAAAAAAAAAAAAAAAAAAAAAACGGAAAAAAACTGTGAAAAAAACCGAAGGAGCTTGCCAAAGATGAGGCCATTACGGCTCGCCTTTAGGTGTCCTCCTCGGGATAGCGTAATTTAAAGAACGAGGGTCAGCAGAACGTAAAAAAAAAAAAAAAAAAAAAAAAAAATCTGGAAAAAAACTGTGAAAAAAACCGAAGGAGCTTGCCAAAGATGAGGCCATTACGGCTCGCCTTTAGGTGTCCTCCTCGGGATAGCGTAATTTAAAGAACGAGGGTCAGCAGAACGTAAAAAAAAAAAAAAAAAAAGAATCTGGAAAAAAACTGTGAAAAAAACCGAAGGAGCTTGCCAAAGATGAGGCCATTACGGCTCGCCTTTAGGTGTCCTCCTCGGGATAGCGTCAATTTAAAGAACGAGGGTCAGCAGAACGTAAAAAAAAAAAAAAAAAAAAAAAAAAGGAATCTGGAAAAAAACTGTGAAAAAAACCGAAGGAGCTTGCCAAAGATGAGGCCATTACGGCTCGCCTTTAGGTGTCCTCCTCGGGATAGCGTAATTTAAAGAACGAGGGTCAGCAGAACGTAAAAAAAAAAAAAAAAAAAAAAAAAAAAAAATCTGGAAAAAAACTGTGAAAAAAACCGAAGGAGCTTGCCAAAGATGAGGCCATTACGGCTCGCCTTTAGGTGTCCTCCTCGGGATAGCGTAATTTAAAGAACGAGGGTCAGCAGAACGTAAAAAAAAAAAAAAAAAAAAAAAAAAAAAAAAAAAATCTGGAAAAAAACTGTGAAAAAAACCGAAGGAGCTTGCCAAAGATGAGGCCATTACGGCTCGCCTTTAGGTGTCCTCCTCGGGATAGCGTAATTTAAAGAACGAGGGTCAGCAGAACGTAAAAAAAAAAAAAAAAAAAAAAAAAAAAAAAAAAAGAATCTGGAAAAAAACTGTGAAAAAAACCGAAGGAGCTTGCCAAAGATGAGGCCATTACGGCTCGCCTTTAGGTGTCCTCCTCGGGATAGCGTCATTTAAAGAACGAGGGTCAGCAGAACGTAAAAAAAAAAAAAAAAAAAAAAAGAAAAAAATCTGGAAAAAAACTGTGAAAAAAACCGAAGGAGCTTGCCAAAGATGAGGCCATTACGGCTCGCCTTTAGGTGTCCTCCTCGGGATAGCGTAATTTAAAGAACGAGGGTCAGCAGAACGTAAAAAAAAAAAAAAAAAAAAAAAAAAAAAAACGGAAAAAAATCTGTGAAAAAAACCGAAGGAGCTTGCCAAAGATGAGGCCATTACGGCTCGCCTTTAGGTGTCCTCCTCGGGATAGCGTAATTTAAAGAACGAGGGTCAGCAGAACGTAAAAAAAAAAAAAAAAAAAAAAAAGGAAAAATCTGGAAAAAAACTGTGAAAAAAACCGAAGGAGCTTGCCAAAGATGAGGCCATTACGGCTCGCCTTTAGGTGTCCTCCTCGGGATAGCGTAATTTAAAGAACGAGGGTCAGCAGAACGTAAAAAAAAAAAAAAAAAAAAAAAAAAAACGGAAAAAGAATCTGGAAAAAAACTGTGAAAAAAACCGAAGGAGCTTGCCAAAGATGAGGCCATTACGGCTCGCCTTTAGGTGTCCTCCTCGGGATAGCGTAATTTAAAGAACGAGGGTCAGCAGAACGTAAAAAAAAAAAAAAAAAAAAAAAAAAAACGGAAAAAGAATCTGGAAAAAAACTGTGAAAAAAACCGAAGGAGCTTGCCAAAGATGAGGCCATTACGGCTCGCCTTTAGGTGTCCTCCTCGGGATAGCGTCATTTAAAGAACGAGGGTCAGCAGAACGTAAAAAAAAAAAAAAAAAAAAAAAACGGAAAAAAATCTGGAAAAAAACTGTGAAAAAACCGAAGGAGCTTGCCAAAGATGAGGCCATTACGGCTCGCCTTTAGGTGTCCTCCTCGGGATAGCGTAATTTAAAGAACGAGGGTCAGCAGAACGTAAAAAAAAAAAAAAAAAAAAAAAAAAAAAAGAAAAAAATCTGGAAAAAAACTGTGAAAAAAACCGAAGGAGCTTGCCAAAGATGAGGCCATTACGGCTCGCCTTTAGGTGTCCTCCTCGGGATAGCGTCATTTAAAGAACGAGGGTCAGCAGAACGTAAAAAAAAAAAAAAAAAAAAAAAAAAAGGAAAAATCTGGAAAAAACTGTGAAAAAAACCGAAGGAGCTTGCCAAAGATGAGGCCATTACGGCTCGCCTTTAGGTGTCCTCCTCGGGATAGCGTCATTTAAAGAACGAGGGTCAGCAGAACGTAAAAAAAAAAAAAAAAAAAAAAAAAAAAATCTGGAAAAAAACTGTGAAAAAAACCGAAGGAGCTTGCCAAAGATGAGGCCATTACGGCTCGCCTTTAGGTGTCCTCCTCGGGATAGCGTAATTTAAAGAACGAGGGTCAGCAGAACGTAAAAAAAAAAAAAAAAAAAAAAAAAAAAAAAAATCTGGAAAAAAACTGTGAAAAAAACCGAAGGAGCTTGCCAAAGATGAGGCCATTACGGCTCGCCTTTAGGTGTCCTCCTCGGGATAGCGTCATTTAAAGAACGAGGGTCAGCAGAACGTAAAAAAAAAAAAAAAAAAAAAAAAAAAAATCTGGAAAAAAACTGTGAAAAAAACCGAAGGAGCTTGCCAAAGATGAGGCCATTACGGCTCGCCTTTAGGTGTCCTCCTCGGGATAGCGTATTTAAAGAACGAGGGTCAGCAGAACGTAAAAAAAAAAAAAAAAAAAAAAAAAAAAAAACGGAAAAAGAATCTGGAAAAAAACTGTGAAAAAAACCGAAGGAGCTTGCCAAAGATGAGGCCATTACGGCTCGCCTTTAGGTGTCCTCCTCGGGATAGCGTAATTTAAAGAACGAGGGTCAGCAGAACGTAAAAAAAAAAAAAAAAAAAAAAAAAAAACGAAAAAAATCTGGAAAAAAACTGTGAAAAAAACCGAAGGAGCTTGCCAAAGATGAGGCCATTACGGCTCGCCTTTAGGTGTCCTCCTCGGGATAGCGTATTTAAAGAACGAGGGTCAGCAGAACGTAAAAAAAAAAAAAAAAAAAAAAAAAAAAAAAAAAATCTGGAAAAAAACTGTGAAAAAAACCGAAGGAGCTTGCCAAAGATGAGGCCATTACGGCTCGCCTTTAGGTGTCCTCCTCGGGATAGCGTATTTAAAGAACGAGGGTCAGCAGAACGTAAAAAAAAAAAAAAAAAAAAAAAAAAAAAAAAAAACGGAAAAAAATCTGGAAAAAAACTGTGAAAAAACCGAAGGAGCTTGCCAAAGATGAGGCCATTACGGCTCGCCTTTAGGTGTCCTCCTCGGGATAGCGTATTTAAAGAACGAGGGTCAGCAGAACGTAAAAAAAAAAAAAAAAAAAAAAAAAAAAAAATCTGGAAAAAAACTGTGAAAAAAACCGAAGGAGCTTGCCAAAGATGAGGCCATTACGGCTCGCCTTTAGGTGTCCTCCTCGGGATAGCGTAATTTAAAGAACGAGGGTCAGCAGAACGTAAAAAAAAAAAAAAAAAAAAAAAACGGAAAAAAATCTGGAAAAAAACTGTGAAAAAAACCGAAGGAGCTTGCCAAAGATGAGGCCATTACGGCTCGCCTTTAGGTGTCCTCCTCGGGATAGCGTCAATTTAAAGAACGAGGGTCAGCAGAACGTAAAAAAAAAAAAAAAAAAAAAAAAAGAAAAAATCTGGAAAAAAACTGTGAAAAAAACCGAAGGAGCTTGCCAAAGATGAGGCCATTACGGCTCGCCTTTAGGTGTCCTCCTCGGATAGCGTCATTTAAAGAACGAGGGTCAGCAGAACGTAAAAAAAAAAAAAAAAAAAAAAAAAAAGAATCTGGAAAAAAACTGTGAAAAAACCGAAGGAGCTTGCCAAAGATGAGGCCATTACGGCTCGCCTTTAGGTGTCCTCCTCGGGATAGCGTAATTTAAAGAACGAGGGTCAGCAGAACGTAAAAAAAAAAAAAAAAAAAAAAAAAAAAACGGAAAAAATCTGGAAAAAAACTGTGAAAAAAACCGAAGGAGCTTGCCAAAGATGAGGCCATTACGGCTCGCCTTTAGGTGTCCTCCTCGGATAGCGTAATTTAAAGAACGAGGGTCAGCAGAACGTAAAAAAAAAAAAAAAAAAAAAAAAAAAAAAAAAAGATCTGGAAAAAAACTG
>NW_027255469.1:370233-399583 GCF_003086295.3 Arachis hypogaea | reverse complement strand
AAAAAAAAAAAAAAAAAAAAAAAGGAAAAAGAATCTGAAAAAACTGTGAAAAAAACCGAAGGAGCTTGCCAAAGATGAGGCCATTAGGCTCGCCTTTAGGTGTCCTCCTCGGGATAGCGTAATTTAAAGAACGAGGTCAGCAGAACAAAAAAAAAAAAAAAAAAAAAAAAAAAAAAAAAAAATGTGAAAAAAACGAAGGAGCTGCAAGATGAGGCATACGGCTCGCTTAGGTGTCCTGGATAGCGTATTTAAAGAACGAGGGTCAGCAGAACGTAAAAAAAAAAAAAAAAAAAAAAAGGAAAAAAATTGAAAAAAACTGTGAAAAAACCGAAGGAGCTTGCAAAGATGAGGCATTACGGTCGCCTTTAGGTGTCCTCCTCGGATAGCGTAATTTAAAGAACGAGGGTCAGCAGAACGTAAAAAAAAAAAAAAAAAAAAAAAAAAAAGGAAAAAAATCTGGAAAAAACTGTGAAAAAAACCGAAGGAGCTTGCCAAAGATGAGGCCATTACGGCTCGCTTTAGGTGTCCTCCTCGGGATAGCGTAATTTAAAGAACGAGGGTCAGCAGAACGTAAAAAAAAAAAAAAAAAAAAAAAAAAAAATTGGAAAAAAACTGTGAAAAAAACCGAAGGAGCTTGCCAAAGATGAGGCCATTACGGCTCGCTTTAGGTGTCCTCCTCGGGATAGCGTATTAAAGAACGAGGTCAGCAGAACGTAAAAAAAAAAAAAAAAAAAAAAAAAAATCTGGAAAAAAACTGTGAAAAAAACCGAAGGAGCTTGCCAAAGATGAGGCCATTACGGCTCGCCTTTAGGTGTCCTCCTCGGGATAGCGTAATTTAAAGAACGAGGGTCAGCAGAACGTAAAAAAAAAAAAAAAAAAAAAAAAAAAAAAATCTGAAAAAAACTGTGAAAAAAACGAAGGAGCTTGCCAAAGATGAGGCCATTACGGCTCGCCTTAGGTGTCCTCCTCGGGATAGCGTCATTTAAAGAACGAGGGTCAGCAGAATAAAAAAAAAAAAAAAAAAAGGAAAAAAATTGGAAAAAAACTGTGAAAAAACCGAAGGAGCTTGCCAAAGATGAGGCCATTACGGCTCGCCTTTAGGTGTCCTCCTCGGGATAGCGTAATTTAAAGAACGAGGGTCAGCAGAACGTAAAAAAAAAAAAAAAAAAAAAAAAAAGGAAAAAGAATCTGGAAAAAAACTGTGAAAAAAACCGAAGGAGCTTGCCAAAGATGAGGCCATTACGGCTCGCCTTTAGGTGTCCTCCTCGGGATAGCGTCATTTAAAGAACGAGGGTCAGCAGAACGTAAAAAAAAAAAAAAAAAAAAGGAAAAAAATCTGGAAAAAAACTGTGAAAAAAACCGAAGGAGCTTGCCAAAGATGAGGCCATTACGGCTCGCCTTTAGGTGTCCTCCTCGGGATAGCGTATTTAAAGAACGAGGGTCAGCAGAACGTAAAAAAAAAAAAAAAAAAAAAAAAAGAATCTGGAAAAAAACTGTGAAAAAAACCGAAGGAGCTTGCCAAAGATGAGGCCATTACGGCTCGCCTTTAGGTGTCCTCCTCGGGATAGCGTAATTTAAAGAACGAGGGTCAGCAGAACGTAAAAAAAAAAAAAAAAAAAAAAAAAAGGAAAAAATCTGGAAAAAAACTGTGAAAAAAACCGAAGGAGCTTGCCAAAGATGAGGCCATTACGGCTCGCCTTTAGGTGTCCTCCTCGGGATAGCGTATTTAAAGAACGAGGGTCAGCAGAACGTAAAAAAAAAAAAAAAAAAAAACGGAAAAAGAATCTGGAAAAAAACTGTGAAAAAAACCGAAGGAGCTTGCCAAAGATGAGGCCATTACGGCTCGCCTTTAGGTGTCCTCCTCGGGATAGCGTATTTAAAGAACGAGGGTCAGCAGAACGTAAAAAAAAAAAAAAAAAAAAAAAAAAACGGAAAAAGAATCTGGAAAAAAACTGTGAAAAAAACCGAAGGAGCTTGCCAAAGATGAGGCCATTACGGCTCGCCTTTAGGTGTCCTCCTCGGGATAGCGTCATTTAAAGAACGAGGGTCAGCAGAACGTAAAAAAAAAAAAAAAAAAAAAAGGAAAAAAATCTGGAAAAAAACTGTGAAAAAAACCGAAGGAGCTTGCCAAAGATGAGGCCATTAGGCTCGCCTTTAGGTGTCCTCCTCGGGATAGCGTCATTTAAAGAACGAGGGTCAGCAGAACGTAAAAAAAAAAAAAAAAAAAAAAAAAAAAAAAAACGGAAAAAGAATCTGGAAAAAAACTGTGAAAAAAACCGAAGGAGCTTGCCAAAGATGAGGCCATTACGGCTCGCCTTTAGGTGTCCTCCTCGGGATAGCGTCATTTAAAGAACGAGGGTCAGCAGAACGTAAAAAAAAAAAAAAAAAAAAAAGGAAAAAGATCTGGAAAAAAACTGTGAAAAAAACCGAAGGAGCTTGCCAAAGATGAGGCCATTACGGCTCGCCTTTAGGTGTCCTCCTCGGGATAGCGTAATTTAAAGAACGAGGGTCAGCAGAACGTAAAAAAAAAAAAAAAAAAAAAAAACGGAAAAAGAATCTGGAAAAAAACTGTGAAAAAAACCGAAGGAGCTTGCCAAAGATGAGGCCATTACGGCTCGCCTTTAGGTGTCCTCCTCGGGATAGCGTCATTTAAAGAACGAGGGTCAGCAGAACGTAAAAAAAAAAAAAAAAAAAAAAAAAGGAAAAAAATCTGGAAAAAAACTGTGAAAAAAACCGAAGGAGCTTGCCAAAGATGAGGCCATTACGGCTCGCCTTTAGGTGTCCTCCTCGGGATAGCGTAATTTAAAGAACGAGGGTCAGCAGAACGTAAAAAAAAAAAAAAAAAAAAAAAAACGGAAAAAGAATCTGGAAAAAAACTGTGAAAAAAACCGAAGGAGCTTGCCAAAGATGAGGCCATTACGGCTCGCCTTTAGGTGTCCTCCTCGGGATAGCGTCATTTAAAGAACGAGGGTCAGCAGAACGTAAAAAAAAAAAAAAAAAAAAAAAAAAAAGGAAAAAGAATCTGGAAAAAAACTGTGAAAAAAACCGAAGGAGCTTGCCAAAGATGAGGCCATTACGGCTCGCCTTTAGGTGTCCTCCTCGGGATAGCGTAATTTAAAGAACGAGGGTCAGCAGAACGTAAAAAAAAAAAAAAAAAAAAAAAAAAAAAAAAAAAAAGGAAAAAGAATCTGGAAAAAAACTGTGAAAAAAACCGAAGGAGCTTGCCAAAGATGAGGCCATTACGGCTCGCCTTTAGGTGTCCTCCTCGGGATAGCGTCATTTAAAGAACGAGGGTCAGCAGAACGTAAAAAAAAAAAAAAAAAAAAAACGGAAAAAGAATCTGGAAAAAAACTGTGAAAAAAACCGAAGGAGCTTGCCAAAGATGAGGCCATTACGGCTCGCCTTTAGGTGTCCTCCTCGGGATAGCGTAATTTAAAGAACGAGGGTCAGCAGAACGTAAAAAAAAAAAAAAAAAAAAAAAAAGGAAAAAAATCTGGAAAAAAACTGTGAAAAAAACCGAAGGAGCTTGCCAAAGATGAGGCCATTACGGCTCGCCTTTAGGTGTCCTCCTCGGGATAGCGTAATTTAAAGAACGAGGGTCAGCAGAACGTAAAAAAAAAAAAAAAAAAAAAAAAAAAAAAACGGAAAAAGAATCTGGAAAAAAACTGTGAAAAAAACCGAAGGAGCTTGCCAAAGATGAGGCCATTACGGCTCGCCTTTAGGTGTCCTCCTCGGGATAGCGTCATTTAAAGAACGAGGGTCAGCAGAACGTAAAAAAAAAAAAAAAAAAAAAAAAAAAAAAAAAGGAAAAAGAATCTGGAAAAAAACTGTGAAAAAAACCGAAGGAGCTTGCCAAAGATGAGGCCATTACGGCTCGCCTTTAGGTGTCCTCCTCGGGATAGCGTATTTAAAGAACGAGGGTCAGCAGAACGTAAAAAAAAAAAAAAAAAAAAAAAAAAAGGAAAAAGAATCTGGAAAAAAACTGTGAAAAAAACCGAAGGAGCTTGCCAAAGATGAGGCCATTACGGCTCGCCTTTAGGTGTCCTCCTCGGGATAGCGTCATTTAAAGAACGAGGGTCAGCAGAACGTAAAAAAAAAAAAAAAAAAAAAAAAACGGAAAAAGAATCTGGAAAAAAACTGTGAAAAAAACCGAAGGAGCTTGCCAAAGATGAGGCCATTACGGCTCGCCTTTAGGTGTCCTCCTCGGGATAGCGTATTTAAAGAACGAGGGTCAGCAGAACGTAAAAAAAAAAAAAAAAAAAAAAAAGGAAAAAATCTGGAAAAAAACTGTGAAAAAAACCGAAGGAGCTTGCCAAAGATGAGGCCATTACGGCTCGCCTTTAGGTGTCCTCCTCGGGATAGCGTATTTAAAGAACGAGGGTCAGCAGAACGTAAAAAAAAAAAAAAAAAAAAAAAAAAACGGAAAAAGAATCTGGAAAAAAACTGTGAAAAAAACCGAAGGAGCTTGCCAAAGATGAGGCCATTACGGCTCGCCTTTAGGTGTCCTCCTCGGGATAGCGTCATTTAAAGAACGAGGGTCAGCAGAACGTAAAAAAAAAAAAAAAAAAAAAAAGGAAAAAGAATCTGGAAAAAAACTGTGAAAAAAACCGAAGGAGCTTGCCAAAGATGAGGCCATTACGGCTCGCCTTTAGGTGTCCTCCTCGGGATAGCGTAATTTAAAGAACGAGGGTCAGCAGAACGTAAAAAAAAAAAAAAAAAAAAAAAAAAAAAAAACGGAAAAAGAATCTGGAAAAAAACTGTGAAAAAAACCGAAGGAGCTTGCCAAAGATGAGGCCATTACGGCTCGCCTTTAGTGTCCTCCTCGGGATAGCGTCATTTAAAGAACGAGGGTCAGCAGAAGAAAAAAAAAAAAAAAAAAAAAGGAAAAAAATTGGAAAAAAACTGTGAAAAAAACCGAAGGAGCTTGCCAAAGATGAGGCCATTACGGCTCGCCTTTAGGTGTCCTCCTCGGGATAGCGTAATTTAAAGAACGAGGGTCAGCAGAACGTAAAAAAAAAAAAAAAAAAAAAAAAAAAAAAAAAAGAATCTGGAAAAAAACTGTGAAAAAAACCGAAGGAGCTTGCCAAAGATGAGGCCATTACGGCTCGCCTTTAGGTGTCCTCCTCGGGATAGCGTCATTTAAAGAACGAGGGTCAGCAGAACGTAAAAAAAAAAAAAAAAAAAAAGGAAAAAGATCTGGAAAAAAACTGTGAAAAAAACCGAAGGAGCTTGCCAAAGATGAGGCCATTACGGCTCGCCTTTAGGTGTCCTCCTCGGGATAGCGTAATTTAAAGAACGAGGGTCAGCAGAACGTAAAAAAAAAAAAAAAAAAAAACGGAAAAAGAATCTGGAAAAAAACTGTGAAAAAAACCGAAGGAGCTTGCCAAAGATGAGGCCATTACGGCTCGCCTTTAGGTGTCCTCCTCGGGATAGCGTATTTAAAGAACGAGGGTCAGCAGAACGTAAAAAAAAAAAAAAAAAAAAAAAAAAAGGAAAAAAATCTGGAAAAAAACTGTGAAAAAAACCGAAGGAGCTTGCCAAAGATGAGGCCATTACGGCTCGCCTTTAGGTGTCCTCCTCGGGATAGCGTCATTTAAAGAACGAGGGTCAGCAGAACGTAAAAAAAAAAAAAAAAAAAAACGGAAAAAGAATCTGGAAAAAAACTGTGAAAAAAACCGAAGGAGCTTGCCAAAGATGAGGCCATTACGGCTCGCCTTTAGGTGTCCTCCTCGGGATAGCGTAATTTAAAGAACGAGGGTCAGCAGAACGTAAAAAAAAAAAAAAAAAAAAAAAACGGAAAAAGAATCTGGAAAAAAACTGTGAAAAAAACCGAAGGAGCTTGCCAAAGATGAGGCCATTACGGCTCGCCTTTAGGTGTCCTCCTCGGGATAGCGTCATTTAAAGAACGAGGGTCAGCAGAACGTAAAAAAAAAAAAAAAAAAAAGGAAAAAGAATCTGGAAAAAAACTGTGAAAAAAACCGAAGGAGCTTGCCAAAGATGAGGCCATTACGGCTCGCCTTTAGGTGTCCTCCTCGGGATAGCGTCATTTAAAGAACGAGGGTCAGCAGAACGTAAAAAAAAAAAAAAAAAAAAAAAAAAAAAACGGAAAAAGAATCTGGAAAAAAACTGTGAAAAAAACCGAAGGAGCTTGCCAAAGATGAGGCCATTACGGCTCGCCTTTAGGTGTCCTCCTCGGGATAGCGTCATTTAAAGAACGAGGGTCAGCAGAACGTAAAAAAAAAAAAAAAAAAAAAAGGAAAAAGATCTGGAAAAAACTGTGAAAAAAACCGAAGGAGCTTGCCAAAGATGAGGCCATTACGGCTCGCCTTTAGGTGTCCTCCTCGGGATAGCGTAATTTAAAGAACGAGGGTCAGCAGAACGTTAAAAAAAAAAAAAAAAAAAAAAAAAACGGAAAAAGAATCTGGAAAAAAACTGTGAAAAAAACCGAAGGAGCTTGCCAAAGATGAGGCCATTACGGCTCGCCTTTAGGTGTCCTCCTCGGGATAGCGTCATTTAAAGAACGAGGGTCAGCAGAACGTAAAAAAAAAAAAAAAAAAAAAAGGGAAAAAGATCTGGAAAAAAACTGTGAAAAAAACCGAAGGAGCTTGCCAAAGATGAGGCCATTACGGCTCGCCTTTAGGTGTCCTCCTCGGGATAGCGTCATTTAAAGAACGAGGGTCAGCAGAACGTAAAAAAAAAAAAAAAAAAAAAAAAAAAAACGGAAAAAGAATCTGGAAAAAAACTGTGAAAAAAACCGAAGGAGCTTGCCAAAGATGAGGCATTACGGCTCGCCTTTAGGTGTCCTCCTCGGGATAGCGTCATTTAAAGAACGAGGGTCAGCAGAACGTAAAAAAAAAAAAAAAAAAAAAGGAAAAAGATCTGGAAAAAACTGTGAAAAAAACCGAAGGAGCTTGCCAAAGATGAGGCCATTACGGCTCGCCTTTAGGTGTCCTCCTCGGGATAGCGTAATTTAAAGAACGAGGGTCAGCAGAACGTTAAAAAAAAAAAAAAAAAAAAAAAAAACGGAAAAAGAATCTGGAAAAAAACTGTGAAAAAAACCGAAGGAGCTTGCCAAAGATGAGGCCATTACGGCTCGCCTTTAGGTGTCCTCCTCGGGATAGCGTCATTTAAAGAACGAGGGTCAGCAGAACGTAAAAAAAAAAAAAAAAAAAAAAAAGGAAAAAGATCTGGAAAAAAACTGTGAAAAAAACCGAAGGAGCTTGCCAAAGATGAGGCCATTACGGCTCGCCTTTAGGTGTCCTCCTCGGGATAGCGTAATTTAAAGAACGAGGGTCAGCAGAACGTAAAAAAAAAAAAAAAAAAAAAAAAAAAAAACGGAAAAAGAATCTGGAAAAAAACTGTGAAAAAAACCGAAGGAGCTTGCCAAAGATGAGGCCATTACGGCTCGCCTTTAGTGTCCTCCTCGGGATAGCGTCATTTAAAGAACGAGGGTCAGCAGAAAAAAAAAAAAAAAAAAAAAAAGGAAAAAATATGGAAAAAAATGTGAAAAAAACCGAAGGAGCTTGCCAAAGATGAGGCCATTACGGCTCGCCTTTAGGTGTCCTCCTCGGGATAGCGTAATTTAAAGAACGAGGGTCAGCAGAACGTTAAAAAAAAAAAAAAAAAACGGAAAAAGAATCTGGAAAAAAACTGTGAAAAAAACCGAAGGAGCTTGCCAAAGATGAGGCCATTACGGCTCGCCTTTAGGTGTCCTCCTCGGGATAGCGTCATTTAAAGAACGAGGGTCAGCAGAACGTAAAAAAAAAAAAAAAAAAACGGAAAAAGAATCTGGAAAAAAACTGTGAAAAAAACCGAAGGAGCTTGCCAAAGATGAGGCCATTACGGCTCGCCTTTAGGTGTCCTCCTCGGGATAGCGTAATTTAAAGAACGAGGGTCAGCAGAACGTAAAAAAAAAAAAAAAAAAAAAAAAAAAAAACGGAAAAAGAATCTGGAAAAAAACTGTGAAAAAAACCGAAGGAGCTTGCCAAAGATGAGGCCATTACGGCTCGCCTTTAGGTGTCCTCCTCGGGATAGCGTCATTTAAAGAACGAGGGTCAGCAGAACGTAAAAAAAAAAAAAAAAAAAGGGAAAAAGATCTGGAAAAAACTGTGAAAAAAACCGAAGGAGCTTGCCAAAGATGAGGCCATTACGGCTCGCCTTTAGGTGTCCTCCTCGGGATAGCGTAATTTAAAGAACGAGGGTCAGCAGAACGTTAAAAAAAAAAAAAAAAAAAAAAAACGGAAAAAGAATCTGGAAAAAAACTGTGAAAAAAACCGAAGGAGCTTGCCAAAGATGAGGCCATTACGGCTCGCCTTTAGGTGTCCTCCTCGGGAAGCGTCATTTAAAGAACGAGGGTCAGCAGAACGTAATAAAAAAAAAAAAAAAAAACGGAAAAAGAATCTGGAAAAAAACTGTGAAAAAAACCGAAGGAGCTTGCCAAAGATGAGGCCATTACGGCTCGCCTTTAGGTGTCCTCCTCGGGATAGCGTAATTTAAAGAACGAGGGTCAGCAGAACGTAAAAAAAAAAAAAAAAAAAAAAAAAAAAAAGGAAAAAAATCTGGAAAAAAACTGTGAAAAAAACCGAAGAGCTTGCCAAAGATGAGGCCATTACGGCTCGTCTTTAGGTCTCCTCCTCGGGATAGCGTAATTTAAAGAACGAGGGTCAGCAGAACGTAAAAAAAAAAAAAAAAAAAAAAAAAAAAAAAAAAAAAACGGAAAAGAATCTGGAAAAAAACTGTGAAAAAAACCGAAGGAGCTTGCCAAAGATGAGGCCATTACGGCTCGCCTTTAGGTGTCCTCCTCGGGATAGCGTAATTTAAAGAACGAGGGTCAGCAGAACGTAAAAAAAAAAAAAAAAAAAAGGAAAAAAATCTGGAAAAAAACTGTGAAAAAAACCGATGGAGCTTGCCAGAACGTTAAAAAAAAAAAAAAAAACGGAAAAAGAATCTGGAAAAAAACTGTGAAAAAAACGAAGGAGCTTGCCAAAGATGAGGCCATTACGGCTCGCCTTTAGATGTCCTCCTCGGGATAGCGTCATTTAAAGAACGAGGGTCAGCAGAAAAAAAATAAAAAAAATAAAAGGGAAAAAAATATGGAAAAAAACTGTGAAAAAACCGAAGGAGCTTGCCAAAGATGAGGCCATTACGGCTCGCCTTTAGGTGTCCTCCTCGGGATAGCGTAATTTAAAGAACGAGGGTCAGCAGAACGTAAAAAAAAAAAAAAAAAAAAAAAAAACGGAAAAAGAATCTGGAAAAAAACTGTGAAAAAACCGAAGAAGCTTGCCAAAGATGAGGCCATTACGGCTCGCCTTTAGGTGTCCTCCTCGGGATAGCGTCATTTAAAGAACGAGGGTCAGCAGAACGTAAAAAAAAAAAAAAAAAAAAAAGGGAAAAAGATCTGGAAAAAACCTGTGAAAAAAACCGAAGGAGCTTGCCAAAGATGAGGCCATTAAGGCTCGCCTTTAGGTGTCCTCCTCGGGATAGCGTCATTTAAAGAACGAGGGTCAGCAGAACGTAAAAAAAAAAAAAAAAAAAAAGAAACGAAAAAAGAATCTGGAAAAAAACTGTGAAAAAAACCGAAGGAGCTTGCCAAAGATGAGGCCATTACGGCTCGCCTTTAGGTGTCCTCCTCGGGATAGCGTCATTTAAAGAACGAGGGTCAGCATTGATGTGTGGAAAACGATCCAACACAAACTCACCGGCAAGTGTACCGGGTCGCATCAAGTAATAATAACTCACATGAGTGAGGTCGATCCACAGGGATTGAAGGATTGAGCAATTTTAGTTTAGTGGTTGATTTAGTCAAGCAAATCAAGTATTGGTTGAGTGGTTTGTGCTTTGCAGAAACTAAATTGCATGAATTGTAAAAGGGAAGGGTGAATTGCAGTAAATGAAAGAGCAGGAAAGTAAATGTGCTGAATCTTAAAGAACAAGTAAAGTAAATTGCAGAAACTTAGATTGCAAGAAATGTAAATGACTGAATCTTAAAGTGCAAGAAATGTAAATTGCTTGAATTGTAAAAGGGATTGGGAGTTGGAATTGCAGAAATTAAACAAGCAGAATTAAAATGCATCAAACAGCAAAGTAAAAGATGAATTAAATTGGAATGGATCTCAAACAGAAGAGTAAAAGTGCTTTGAGAATTATAAAGACAGAAAGGCAGTGCTTAATTTGCAGCAAAGTAAAAGAGGTTGAAGATCTCAGGGTGGAAGAGACTAGATAACAGGTCTAGATCTCAAATCCTTCCTTGATCCAACAAGAATAATTGCAAAAGAAATAAAGAAAAGTAAATTGCAGAAGTGTAGAAGAAGACGCAGTAAATAGCAAATGAAATTCAATTATGCAGAAGAAGTAAATAAGAGATCTCAAGATGAGATTGAAACAGAAGTTCTTCAATTCTTCACCCAAGATCCAAAGCAAGAAAATAAAAGAGTGCTCAAACAAGAACCAAGAAGAAGAGAGAGCAATTCCCCTTCCAAGTTCTCAGAGAATTCAAAGTAAAAACTAAAAAATGAAAATGACAATTAAAAGGAAAATTCAAAGTAAAAAGTAGCTCTCCTTTTACATTAAACTAACTCCTATTTATACACTTTCTATTCTTGGATTTTGGAATTTGGGTGGGCTTTTGATTTGGTGAAGAAATGAATTAAATTGGATTTTTAATCAAATTCCTAGCCCAATTTGCACCTCCAGGGGAAAGCTCAGTTGGAAAATCCAACTTAGCTTTCAAGCATGCTCCATCCATGTCAAGTGTGGTGTGCATGGCAAGCTTGGTGCGCTTCAATTGTTGCTGGGCCGTGTCATGATGCCTTGGTGTGCTAGGATTGTGCGCCAAAGTGTGGAGGCTTGGGGGAGAGGCAATGCTCAGTTGGAATTTCCAACTTAGCTTTCCTTGTAGCGCCTTTGCTTGAGACTTCAAGGTCCCAGGTTCAACACTTGGTGGAGGAAGTGGAGGAAATCTTTGGAGCTAATTTCCTTGGATGAGTGGGCACTCCTCCTTAAGTTTCCAAGAATACCCAAGTTCGAAACTTGGAGGAAGCAATAAAGCTATTTTCCTTGTATTTCCTTGCAAGCTTGGTGGCACTCCTTCCTTATGTTTCAAAGAATACCCAAGTTCAAGTCCTGGAGGAAGCATTCTAGCTATT
Organism: Arachis hypogaea; assembly: GCF_003086295.3. NCBI lineage: Eukaryota > Viridiplantae > Streptophyta > Magnoliopsida > Fabales > Fabaceae > Arachis > Arachis hypogaea. The sequence goes on along the minus strand of NW_027255469.1, from coordinate 388,439 downwards.
TATTCTCAAATTCCCTTGCAAGGAGTAGCGTGTGGTTCCAAGTTCGAACCATGGAGGATGCATTTTGGCTATTTCTTCTTGAATTCTTTTGTGAGGAACGTCCCTTGCCTTCTCCTTGGTCCTTGGTTCGAATCTTGGTGGCTTCACTCATGGAATTTCATCTTGAATTAATTTGAAGAGGTCCCCGATAAAGTTAACTTAGTTAACTTAGCTTTGCACCCATTCCTTGCTTTCTTTAGTGCTAAGTTAACTATTTTAACTTAGCTTTGTAGCTTCCTTCTCCTTCCATCCCTTGTGAAGCTCAGTTAGCTTTTTCAACTTAGCTTCCCTTTCTCCCTCAATGTGGTTATGCTTTTTCTTCCTTTTGGCACGCTTCTTGTTCCTTTGGGCACACTTCTTGTGCCACGCTTTTCTTCTTTTCTTTCTTTCTTCACCTGCAAGTAATCAAAACAACCAATCAAAGTATCACTAAATTCACAAGGTTTATAATTAATTAAAATTCAATTAAATTTAGCTTAAACCTCATGATTTAGCATCAATTACATGGTGGTTGTTTGATTCAAAGAAGTCATGCATTTTCACTCCAAATTACTTACTTAGAATGCAAGAAAGTGCATAAAACCTACTAAAATTAAAGAAAAAGGCTAGTGAAACTAGGCTAAGATGACTTGTCATCACAACACCAAACTTAAAACTTGCTTGTCCCCAAGCAAGAAAAGAATTATGCTCAAGGGTTCTTTCAATCAGAATGAATTTGAAGAATTACATGTATTATCCTGTGAGTGAAGTGATTAAGTGACAGTGGGGTGAACTCTAAATTATATGCTCACGCAAGGGCTTCAGTGCTTACTAGTCCCTACATCTTGGAAGTCTTAGGTCTTAGAACTTTCATCCAAATGATATCATGGAGATCTCTTTATATGTAATCACCTTGAAGCAGCTTATGATTTGTGTTTTTGGCTTTGACTCTAAGTGTCATGTCTCAAAGCGGCTCTTTAGATAAGCTTTCAATTAATACTCCTAAACCAGTTGGTTTTAAGGTATTAGGTGTTGAAGCACCCCTTAGGATTTACTTGCTCAAGCCTCTCTCTTTGACACAATTCGACCACAAGCATTTACTAGGATAATAACTCTTTGAGTTCTTGTTTCTTTTTTTTCTTTTCTGCCTAGTAATTGATGCTCAGAGCCTTGGGCCATGTTCTCTTTCATTTTTTTTTGTGTTTTCTTTCTTTTGTTTGCTGCTTCTTGGATCAATAAATGTTTGAGAATCTCCACAATACTTCTTTGAACTCTATGTCCTGCCTATGAGCTCCCATGCAAGTTTTCATAAGCATGCAACCTCAATGCATAATCACACAACTAGAACCACCACTTCTCCTAATCTTTTGCTTGCCTCAAAATTGTTTAATTCCTCAATCCTTCTGTTCAAGGAACTTTCATGTGATGCATTTTTGAAATATTGAGTGCAAACAGTTTTTAAAAGTGTAGTGTTGTGAATAAACAAACATCTTAATTATTGAAGTATAGAGAACTGCATTAAACAGACAGACAGACAGGGACACAATATCACTTTCGATCACAGCAATATCTGATAATTACTGAACAATACAACCTTTTGGAGTTTACTTGATGTCTTCCTCCTCCTCATCATCATTGCTGGTCCTCATATTCCTCTCTCATCTCTTTGGTTGATGATGCTTAATCCTTCCAAAAACTTGTATGATACTCTGCAATGATATTGAAAGTTGCTTGTTCCCCAAGCACTTGAAAGAAGAAATGGTTAGCATGCATGATTTATTTGTGGGCCTTTGAACTTACTTTGGTGTGGGAACACCAAACTTAGTACCTTGCCAATGGTTCTCATGCATCAAATTAACCATGTGTGAAACTCTTTTTTCTTTTTTTTTTCAAAAGCAATAAAACTAACACCTGGAGAACAGACATTGGTTAAGTAGTTTTTCTGATTGCTTGGAGCTAACAACCATTTATGCAGAAGGTGAGAATGTGTTTTTAAAAGAGATTTTTGGTGGAACACCAAACTTAGCATTCTTCATTCTCCCTTAAATTGTTTTGGTGTGCAACACCAAACTTAGCTCCTTACAATATAGAGAAAGTTACTTAGCCTTTTTATTAAATGGAAAGAAAACTACCTCAGGTTGGGTTGCCTCCCAACAAGCGCTTCTTTATTGTCACTAGCTTGACATCCTGCATTCTTTGATCATGGAGGTTGAAAATCATAATGCCTCAGTTTTTCTCCTCTTGCTGTAGGATTCCTTTCCTCCATGACCTGCACAATCACAAACAATCCAAATGAAAATTGGATATTCTCATGCCAAAATGTAGTCAGAGGACTAGTTGACACAATGTGTCAAACAGTTAATAGGCTTTGAGAGATTAATGATCGAAAATCACTTCTCTCGTTGATTTATCAAGCTATGAGAATCATACTCAGCAAGTTAAACCAAGAGAACTTCACTCTATTGCTAAAGTGAGGTTTCAATTAGCTCAGGCAAAAATTCAAACAGTTAGTGGGTTAGTCAAAATTAAAGAAACAGAAAATGAAAAAATGCTTGATCTAGATCTCCACTTCACTTAATCATTGTCAATCTAATCAATCCCCGGCAACGGCGCCAAAAACTTGATGTGTGGAAAACGATCCAACACAAAACTCACCGGCAAGTGTACCGGGTCGCATCAAGTAATAATAACTCACATGAGTGAGGTCGATCCCACAGGGATTGAAGGATTGAGCAATTTTAGTTTAGTGGTTGATTTAGTCAAGCAAATCAAGTATTGGTTGAGTGGTTTGTGCTTTGCAGAAACTAAATTGCATGAATTGTAAAAGGGGAAGGGTGAATTGCAGTAAATGAAAGAGCAGGAAAGTAAATGTGCTGAATCTTAAAGAACAAGTAAAGTAAATTGCAGAAACTTAGATTGCAAGAAATGTAAATGACTGAATCTTAAAGTGCAAGAAATGTAAATTGCTTGAATTGTAAAAGGGATTGGGAGTTGGAATTGCAGAAATTAAACAAGCAGAATTAAAATGCATCAAACAGCAAAGTAAAAGATGAATTAAATTGGAATGGATCTCAAACAGAAGAGTAAAAGTGCTTTGAGAATTATAAAGACAGAAAGGCAGTGCTTAATTTGCAGCAAAGTAAAAGAGGTTGAAGATCTCAGGGTGGAAGAGACTAGATAACAGGTCTAGATCTCAAATCCTTCCTTGATCCAACAAGAATAATTGCAAAAGAAATAAAGAAAAGTAAATTGCAGAAGTGTAGAAGAAGACGCAGTAAATAGCAAATGAAATTCAATTATGCAGAAGAAGTAAATAAGAGATCTCAAGATGAGATTGAAACAGAAGTTCTTCAATTCTTCACCCAAGATCCAAAGCAAGAAAATAAAAGAGTGCTCAAACAAGAACCAAGAAGAAGAGAGAGCAATTCCCCTTCCAAGTTCTCAGAGAATTCAAAGTAAAAACTAAAAAATGAAAATGACAATTAAAAGGAAAATTCAAAGTAAAAAGTAGCTCTCCTTTTACATTAAACTAACTCCTATTTATACACTTTCTATTCTTGGATTTTGGAATTTGGGTGGGCTTTTGATTTGGTGAAGAAATGAATTAAATTGGATTTTTAATCAAATTCCTAGCCCAATTTGCACCTCCAGGGGAAAGCTCAGTTGGAAAATCCAACTTAGCTTTCAAGCATGCTCCATCCATGTCAAGTGTGGTGTGCATGGCAAGCTTGGTGCGCTTCAATTGTTGCTGGGCCGTGTCATGATGCCTTGGTGTGCTAGGATTGTGCGCCAAAGTGTGGAGGCTTGGGGGAGAGGCAATGCTCAGTTGGAATTTCCAACTTAGCTTTCCTTGTAGCGCCTTTGCTTGAGACTTCAAGGTCCCAGGTTCAACACTTGGTGGAGGAAGTGGAGGAAATCTTTGGAGCTAATTTCCTTGGATGAGTGGGCACTCCTCCTTAAGTTTCCAAGAATACCCAAGTTCGAAACTTGGAGGAAGCAATAAAGCTATTTTCCTTGTATTTCCTTGCAAGCTTGGTGGCACTCCTTCCTTATGTTTCAAAGAATACCCAAGTTCAAGTCCTGGAGGAAGCATTCTAGCTATTTATTCTCAAATTCCCTTGCAAGGAGTAGCGTGTGGTTCCAAGTTCGAACCATGGAGGATGCATTTTGGCTATTTCTTCTTGAATTCTTTTGTGAGGAACGTCCCTTGCCTTCTCCTTGGTCCTTGGTTCGAATCTTGGTGGCTTCACTCATGGAATTTCATCTTGAATTAATTTGAAGAGGTCCCGATAAAGTTAACTTAGTTAACTTAGCTTTGCACCCATTCCTTGCTTTCTTTAGTGCTAAGTTAACTATTTTAACTTAGCTTTGTAGCTTCCTTCTCCTTCCATCCTTGTGAAGCTCAGTTAGCTTTTTCAACTTAGCTTCCCTTTCTCCCTCAATGTGGTTATGCTTTTTCTTCCTTTTGGCACGCTTCTTGTTCCTTTGGGCACACTTCTTGTGCCACGCTTTTCTTCTTTTCTTTCTTTCTTCACCTGCAAGTAATCAAAACAACCAATCAAAGTATCACTAAATTCACAAGGTTTATAATTAATTAAAATTCAATTAAATTTAGCTTAAACCTCATGATTAGCATCAATTACATGGTGGTTGTTTGATTCAAAGAAGTCATGCATTTTCACTCCAATTACTTACTTAGAATGCAAGAAAGTGCATAAAACCTACTAAAATTAAAGAAAAGGCTAGTGAAACTAGGCTAAGATGACTTGTCATCACAACACCAACTTAAAAACTGTGAAAAAAATCGAAGGAGCTTGCAAAGATGAGGCCATTATGGCTCGCCTTTAGGTTCCTCCTCGGGATAGCGTAATTTAAAGAACGAGGGTCAGCAGAACGTAAAAAAAAAAAAAAAAAAAAAAAAAAACGGAAAAAGAATCTGGAAAAAAACTGTGAAAAAAACCGAAGGAGTTGCCAAAGATGAGGCCATTACGGCTCGCCTTTAGGTGTCCTCCTCGGGATAGCGTCATTTAAAGAACGAGGGTCACAGAACGTAAAAAAAAAAAAAAAAAAAAAACGGAAAAAGAATCTGGAAAAAAACTGTGAAAAAAACCGAAGGAGCTTGCCAAAGATGAGGCCATTACGGCTCGCCTTTAGGTGTCCTCCTCGGGATAGCGTATTTAAAGAACGAGGGTCAGCAGAACGAAAAAAAAAAAAAAAAAAAAAAAAAAAAAAAAAAAAAAAAAAAAAAAAAAAAAAAAACGGAAAAAGAATCTGGAAAAAAACTGTGAAAAAAACGAAGGAGCTTGCCAAAGATGAGGCCATTACGGCTCGCCTTTAGTGTCCTCCTCGGGATAGCGTCATTTAAAGAACGAGGGTCAGCAGAAAAAAAAAAAAAAATAAAATAAAAGGGAAAAAATATGGAAAAAAACTGTGAAAAAAACCGAAGGAGCTTGCCAAAGATGAGGCCATTACGGCTCGCCTTTAGGTGTCCTCCTCGGGATAGCGTAATTTAAAGAACGAGGGTCAGCAGAACGTAAAAAAAAAAAAAAAAAAAAAAAAAAAAAAAAAAAAAAAAAAAAAAAAAAAAAAAAAAAAAAAAAAAAAAAAAAAAAAAAAAAAAAAAAAAAAAACGGAAAAAGAATCTGGAAAAAAACTGTGAAAAAAACCGAAGGAGCTTGCCAAAGATGAGGCCATTACGGCTCGCCTTTAGGTGTCCTCCTCGGGATAGCGTCATTTAAAGAACGAGGGTCAGCAGAACGTAAAAAAAAAAAAAAAAAAAAAAGGGAAAAAGATCTGGAAAAAACTGTGAAAAAAACCGAAGGAGCTTGCCAAAGATGAGGCCATTAGGCTCGCCTTTAGGTGTCCTCCTCGGGATAGCGTAATTTAAAGAACGAGGGTCAGCAGAACGTAAAAAAAAAAAAAAAAAAAAAAAAAAAAAAAAAAAAAAACGGAAAAAGAATCTGGAAAAAAACTGTGAAAAAAACCGAAGGAGCTTGCCAAAGATGAGGCCATTACGGCTCGCCTTTAGGTGTCCTCCTCGGGATAGCGTCATTTAAAGAACGAGGGTCAGCAGAACGTAAAAAAAAAAAAAAAAAAAAAAGGAAAAAGATCTGGAAAAAAACTGTGAAAAAAACCGAAGGAGCTTGCCAAAGATGAGGCCATTAAGGCTCGCCTTTAGGTGTCCTCCTCGGGATAGCGTAATTTAAAGAACGAGGGTCAGCAGAAGTAAAAAAAAAAAAAAAAAAAAACGGAAAAAGAATCTGGAAAAAAACTGTGAAAAAAACTGAAGGAGCTTGCCAAAGATGAGGCCATTACGGCTCGCCTTTAGGTGTCCTCCTCGGGATAGCGTCATTTAAAGAACGAGGGTCAGCAGAACGTAAAAAAAAAAAAAAAAAAAAAAAAGGAAAAAGATCTGGAAAAAAACTGTGAAAAAAACCGAAGGAGCTTGCCAAAGATGAGGCCATTACGGCTCGCCTTTAGGTGTCCTCCTCGGGATAGCGTATTTAAAGAACGAGGGTCAGCAGAACGTAAAAAAAAAAAAAAAAAAAAAAAAAAAAAAACGAAAAAGAATCTGGAAAAAAACTGTGAAAAAAACCGAAGGAGCTTGCCAAAGATGAGGCCATTACGGCTCGCCTTTAGATGTCCTCCTCGGGATAGCGTCATTTAAAGAACGAGGGTCAGCAGAAAAAAAAAAAAAAAAAAAAAAAGGAAAAAAATATGGAAAAAAACTGTGAAAAAAACCGAAGGAGCTTGCCAAAGATGAGGCCATTACGGCTCGCCTTTAGGTGTCCTCCTCGGGATAGCGTCATTTAAAGAACGAGGGTCAGCAGAACGTAAAAAAAAAAAAAAAAAAAAAAAAAAAAAAAAAAACGGAAAAAGATCTGGAAAAAAACTGTGAAAAAAACCGAAGGAGCTTGCCAAAGATGAGGCCATTACGGCTCGCCTTTAGGTGTCCTCCTCGGGATAGCGTAATTTAAAGAACGAGGGTCAGCTGAACGTAAAAAAAAAAAAAAAAAAAAAAAAAACGGAAAAAGAATCTGGAAAAAAACTGTGAAAAAAACCGAAGGAGCTTGCCAAAGATGAGGCCATTACGGCTCGCCTTTAGGTGTCCTCCTCGGGATAGCGTCATTTAAAGAACGAGGGTCAGCAGAACGTAAAAAAAAAAAAAAAAAAAAAAACGGAAAAAGAATCTGGAAAAAAACTGTGAAAAAAACCGAAGGAGCTTGCCAAAGATGAGGCCATTACGGCTCGCCTTTAGGTGTCCTCCTCGGGATAGCGTATTTAAAGAACGAGGGTCAGCAGAACGTAAAAAAAAAAAAAAAAAAAAAAAAAAGGAAAAAAATCTGGAAAAAAACTGTGAAAAAAACCGAAGGAGCTTGCCAAAGATGAGGCCATTACGGCTCGCCTTTAGGTGTCCTCCTCGGGATAGCGTAATTTAAAGAACGAGGGTCAGCAGAACGTAAAAAAAAAAAAAAAAAAAAAAAAAAAAAACGGAAAAAGAATCTGGAAAAAAACTGTGAAAAAAACCGAAGGAGCTTGCCAAAGATGAGGCCATTACGGCTCGCCTTTAGGTGTCCTCCTCGGGATAGCGTATTTAAAGAACGAGGGTCAGCAGAACGTAAAAAAAAAAAAAAAAAAAAAAGGAAAAAGATCTGGAAAAAAACTGTGAAAAAAACCGAAGGAGCTTGCCAAAGATGAGGCCATTACGGCTCGCCTTTAGGTGTCCTCCTCGGGATAGCGTAATTTAAAGAACGAGGGTCAGCAGAACGTAAAAAAAAAAAAAAAAAAAAACGGAAAAAGAATCTGGAAAAAAACGTGAAAAAAACCGAAGGAGCTTGCCAAAGATGAGGCCATTACGGCTCGCCTTTAGGTGTCCTCCTCGGGATAGCGTCATTTAAAGAACGAGGGTCAGCAGAACGTAAAAAAAAAAAAAAAAAAAAAACGGAAAAAGAATCTGGAAAAAAACTGTGAAAAAAACCGAAGGAGCTTGCCAAAGATGAGGCCATTACGGCTCGCCTTTAGGTGTCCTCCTCGGGATAGCGTATTTAAAGAACGAGGGTCAGCAGAACGTAAAAAAAAAAAAAAAAAAAAAAAAAAAGGAAAAAAATCTGGAAAAAAACTGTGAAAAAAACCGAAGGAGCTTGCCAAAGATGAGGCCATTACGGCTCGCCTTTAGGTGTCCTCCTCGGGATAGCGTAATTTAAAGAACGAGGGTCAGCAGAACGTAAAAAAAAAAAAAAAAAAAAAAAAAAAAAAACGGAAAAAGAATCTGGAAAAAAACTGTGAAAAAAACCGAAGGAGCTTGCCAAAGATGAGGCCATTACGGCTCGCCTTTAGGTGTCCTCCTCGGGATAGCGTAATTTAAAGAACGAGGGTCAGCAGAACGTAAAAAAAAAAAAAAAAAAAAAGGAAAAAATCTGGAAAAAACTGTGAAAAAAACCGAAGGAGCTTGCCAAAGATGAGGCCATTACGGCTCGCCTTTAGGTGTCCTCCTCGGGATAGCGTAATTTAAAGAACGAGGGTCAGCAGAACGTAAAAAAAAAAAAAAAAAAAAAAAAAAAAAAAAAAAAAAAAAAAAAAAAAAAAAAAAAAAAAAAAAAAAAAAAAAAAAAAAAAAAAAAAAAAAAAAAAAACGGAAAAAGAATCTGGAAAAAAACTGTGAAAAAAACCGAAGGAGCTTGCCAAAGATGAGGCCATTACGGCTCGCCTTTAGGTGTCCTCCTCGGGATAGCGTCATTTAAAGAACGAGGGTCAGCAGAACGTAAAAAAAAAAAAAAAAAAAAGGAAAAAGATCTGGAAAAAAACTGTGAAAAAAACCGAAGGAGCTTGCCAAAGATGAGGCCATTACGGCTCGCCTTTAGGTGTCCTCCTCGGGATAGCGTAATTTAAAGAACGAGGGTCAGCAGAACGTAAAAAAAAAAAAAAAAAAAAAAAAAAAAAAAAAAAAAACGGAAAAAGAATCTGGAAAAAAACTGTGAAAAAAACCGAAGGAGCTTGCCAAAGATGAGGCCATTACGGCTCGCCTTTAGGTGTCCTCCTCGGGATAGCGTCATTTAAAGAACGAGGGTCAGCAGAACGTAAAAAAAAAAAAAAAAAAAAGGAAAAAGATCTGGAAAAAAACTGTGAAAAAAACCGAAGGAGCTTGCCAAAGATGAGGCCATTACGGCTCGCCTTTAGGTGTCCTCCTCGGGATAGCGTAATTTAAAGAACGAGGGTCAGCAGAACGTAAAAAAAAAAAAAAAAAAAAAACGGAAAAAGAATCTGGAAAAAAACTGTGAAAAAAACCGAAGGAGCTTGCCAAAGATGAGGCCATTACGGCTCGCCTTTAGGTGTCCTCCTCGGGATAGCGTCATTTAAAGAACGAGGGTCAGCAGAACGTAAAAAAAAAAAAAAAAAAAAAAGGAAAAAGATCTGGAAAAAAACTGTGAAAAAAACCGAAGGAGCTTGCCAAAGATGAGGCCATTACGGCTCGCCTTTAGGTGTCCTCCTCGGGATAGCGTAATTTAAAGAACGAGGGTCAGCAGAACGTAAAAAAAAAAAAAAAAAAAAAAAAAAACGGAAAAAGAATCTGGAAAAAAACTGTGAAAAAAACCGAAGGAGCTTGCCAAAGATGAGGCCATTACGGCTCGCCTTTAGGTGTCCTCCTCGGGATAGCGTCATTTAAAGAACGAGGGTCAGCAGAACGTAAAAAAAAAAAAAAAAAAAAAAGGAAAAAAATCTGGAAAAAAACTGTGAAAAAAACCGAAGGAGCTTGCCAAAGATGAGGCCATTACGGCTCGCCTTTAGGTGTCCTCCTCGGGATAGCGTCATTTAAAGAACGAGGGTCAGCAGAACGTAAAAAAAAAAAAAAAAAAAAAAAAAAAAACGGAAAAAGAATCTGGAAAAAAACTGTGAAAAAAACCGAAGGAGCTTGCCAAAGATGAGGCCATTACGGCTCGCCTTTAGGTGTCCTCCTCGGGATAGCGTCATTTAAAGAACGAGGGTCAGCAGAACGTAAAAAAAAAAAAAAAAAAAAAAAAACGGAAAAAGAATCTGGAAAAAAACTGTGAAAAAAACCGAAGGAGCTTGCCAAAGATGAGGCCATTACGGCTCGCCTTTAGGTGTCCTCCTCGGGATAGCGTCATTTAAAGAACGAGGGTCAGCAGAACGTAAAAAAAAAAAAAAAAAAAAAAAAACGGAAAAAGAATCTGGAAAAAACTGTGAAAAAAACCGAAGGAGCTTGCCAAAGATGAGGCCATTACGGCTCGCCTTTAGGTGTCCTCCTCGGGATAGCGTAATTTAAAGAACGAGGGTCAGCAGAACGTAAAAAAAAAAAAAAAAAAAAAAAAAGGAAAAAGAATCTGGAAAAAAACTGTGAAAAAAACCGAAGGAGCTTGCCAAAGATGAGGCCATTACGGCTCGCCTTTAGGTGTCCTCCTCGGGATAGCGTAATTTAAAGAACGAGGGTCAGCAGAACGTAAAAAAAAAAAAAAAAAAAAAAAAAAAACGGAAAAAGAATCTGGAAAAAAACTGTGAAAAAAACCGAAGGAGCTTGCCAAAGATGAGGCCATTACGGCTCGCCTTTAGGTGTCCTCCTCGGGATAGCGTAATTTAAAGAACGAGGGTCAGCAGAACGTAAAAAAAAAAAAAAAAAAAAAAAAAAAAAGGAAAAAATCTGGAAAAAAACTGTGAAAAAAACCGAAGGAGCTTGCCAAAGATGAGGCCATTACGGCTCGCCTTTAGGTGTCCTCCTCGGGATAGCGTATTTAAAGAACGAGGGTCAGCAGAACGTAAAAAAAAAAAAAAAAAAAAAAACGGAAAAAGAATCTGGAAAAAAACTGTGAAAAAAACCGAAGGAGCTTGCCAAAGATGAGGCCATTACGGCTCGCCTTTAGGTGTCCTCCTCGGGATAGCGTCATTTAAAGAACGAGGGTCAGCAGAACGTAAAAAAAAAAAAAAAAAAAAAAACGGAAAAAGAATCTGGAAAAAAACTGTGAAAAAAACCGAAGGAGCTTGCCAAAGATGAGGCCATTACGGCTCGCCTTTAGGTGTCCTCCTCGGGATAGCGTATTTAAAGAACGAGGGTCAGCAGAACGTAAAAAAAAAAAAAAAAAAAAAAAAAAGGAAAAAAATCTGGAAAAAAACTGTGAAAAAAACCGAAGGAGCTTGCCAAAGATGAGGCCATTACGGCTCGCCTTTAGGTGTCCTCCTCGGGATAGCGTAATTTAAAGAACGAGGGTCAGCAGAACGTAAAAAAAAAAAAAAAAAAAAAAAAAAAAAAAAACGGAAAAAGAATCTGGAAAAAAACTGTGAAAAAAACCGAAGGAGCTTGCCAAAGATGAGGCCATTACGGCTCGCCTTTAGGTGTCCTCCTCGGGATAGCGTAATTTAAAGAACGAGGGTCAGCAGAACGTAAAAAAAAAAAAAAAAAAAAAAAACGGAAAAAGAATCTGGAAAAAAACTGTGAAAAAAACCGAAGGAGCTTGCCAAAGATGAGGCCATTACGGCTCGCCTTTAGGTGTCCTCCTCGGGATAGCGTATTTAAAGAACGAGGGTCAGCAGAACGTAAAAAAAAAAAAAAAAAAAAACGGAAAAAGAATCTGGAAAAAAACTGTGAAAAAAACCGAAGGAGCTTGCCAAAGATGAGGCCATTACGGCTCGCCTTTAGGTGTCCTCCTCGGGATAGCGTCATTTAAAGAACGAGGGTCAGCAGAACGTAAAAAAAAAAAAAAAAAAAAAAACGGAAAAAGAATCTGGAAAAAAACTGTGAAAAAAACCGAAGGAGCTTGCCAAAGATGAGGCCATTACGGCTCGCCTTTAGGTGTCCTCCTCGGGATAGCGTAATTTAAAGAACGAGGGTCAGCAGAACGTAAAAAAAAAAAAAAAAAAAAAAAAAGGAAAAAAATCTGGAAAAAAACTGTGAAAAAAACCGAAGGAGCTTGCCAAAGATGAGGCCATTACGGCTCGCCTTTAGGTGTCCTCCTCGGGATAGCGTAATTTAAAGAACGAGGGTCAGCAGAACGTAAAAAAAAAAAAAAAAAAAAAAAAAACGGAAAAAGAATCTGGAAAAAAACTGTGAAAAAAACCGAAGGAGCTTGCCAAAGATGAGGCCATTACGGCTCGCCTTTAGGTGTCCTCCTCGGGATAGCGTCATTTAAAGAACGAGGGTCAGCAGAACGTAAAAAAAAAAAAAAAAAAAAAGGAAAAAATCTGGAAAAAAACTGTGAAAAAAACCGAAGGAGCTTGCCAAAGATGAGGCCATTACGGCTCGCCTTTAGGTGTCCTCCTCGGGATAGCGTAATTTAAAGAACGAGGGTCAGCAGAACGTAAAAAAAAAAAAAAAAAAAAAAAAAAAAAAAAAAAAAAAAAAAAAAAAAAAAAAAAAAAAAAAAAAAAAAAAAAAAAAAAAAAAAAAAAAAAAAAAACGGAAAAAGAATCTGGAAAAAAACTGTGAAAAAAACCGAAGGAGCTTGCCAAAGATGAGGCCATTACGGCTCGCCTTTAGGTGTCCTCCTCGGGATAGCGTCATTTAAAGAACGAGGGTCAGCAGAACGTAAAAAAAAAAAAAAAAAAAAAGGAAAAAAATCTGGAAAAAAACTGTGAAAAAAACCGAAGGAGCTTGCCAAAGATGAGGCCATTACGGCTCGCCTTTAGGTGTCCTCCTCGGGATAGCGTAATTTAAAGAACGAGGGTCAGCAGAACGTAAAAAAAAAAAAAAAAAAAAAAAAAAAAAAAAACGGAAAAAGAATCTGGAAAAAAACTGTGAAAAAAACCGAAGGAGCTTGCCAAAGATGAGGCCATTACGGCTCGCCTTTAGGTGTCCTCCTCGGGATAGCGTCATTTAAAGAACGAGGGTCAGCAGAACGTAAAAAAAAAAAAAAAAAAAAAAGGAAAAAGAATCTGGAAAAAAACTGTGAAAAAAACCGAAGGAGCTTGCCAAAGATGAGGCCATTACGGCTCGCCTTTAGGTGTCCTCCTCGGGATAGCGTAATTTAAAGAACGAGGGTCAGCAGAACGTAAAAAAAAAAAAAAAAAAAAACGGAAAAAGAATCTGGAAAAAAACTGTGAAAAAAACCGAAGGAGCTTGCCAAAGATGAGGCCATTACGGCTCGCCTTTAGGTGTCCTCCTCGGGATAGCGTCATTTAAAGAACGAGGGTCAGCAGAACGTAAAAAAAAAAAAAAAAAAAAAAAGGAAAAAGAATCTGGAAAAAAACTGTGAAAAAAACCGAAGGAGCTTGCCAAAGATGAGGCCATTACGGCTCGCCTTTAGGTGTCCTCCTCGGGATAGCGTAATTTAAAGAACGAGGGTCAGCAGAACGTAAAAAAAAAAAAAAAAAAAAAAAAAAACGGAAAAAGAATCTGGAAAAAAACTGTGAAAAAAACCGAAGGAGCTTGCCAAAGATGAGGCCATTACGGCTCGCCTTTAGGTGTCCTCCTCGGGATAGCGTCATTTAAAGAACGAGGGTCAGCAGAACGTAAAAAAAAAAAAAAAAAAAAAGGAAAAAAATCTGGAAAAAAACTGTGAAAAAAACCGAAGGAGCTTGCCAAAGATGAGGCCATTACGGCTCGCCTTTAGGTGTCCTCCTCGGGATAGCGTATTTAAAGAACGAGGGTCAGCAGAACGTAAAAAAAAAAAAAAAAAAAAAAAAAACGGAAAAAGAATCTGGAAAAAAACTGTGAAAAAAACCGAAGGAGCTTGCCAAAGATGAGGCCATTACGGCTCGCCTTTAGGTGTCCTCCTCGGGATAGCGTATTTAAAGAACGAGGGTCAGCAGAACGTAAAAAAAAAAAAAAAAAAAAAAAAAACGGAAAAAGAATCTGGAAAAAAACTGTGAAAAAAACCGAAGGAGCTTGCCAAAGATGAGGCCATTACGGCTCGCCTTTAGGTGTCCTCCTCGGGATAGCGTCATTTAAAGAACGAGGGTCAGCAGAACGTAAAAAAAAAAAAAAAAAAAAAAAAAAACGGAAAAAGAATCTGGAAAAAAACTGTGAAAAAAACCGAAGGAGCTTGCCAAAGATGAGGCCATTACGGCTCGCCTTTAGGTGTCCTCCTCGGGATAGCGTCATTTAAAGAACGAGGGTCAGCAGAACGTAAAAAAAAAAAAAAAAAAAAAAAAAAGGAAAAAAATCTGGAAAAAAACTGTGAAAAAAACCGAAGGAGCTTGCCAAAGATGAGGCCATTACGGCTCGCCTTTAGGTGTCCTCCTCGGGATAGCGTAATTTAAAGAACGAGGGTCAGCAGAACGTAAAAAAAAAAAAAAAAAAAAAAAAAAAAAAACGGAAAAAGAATCTGGAAAAAAACTGTGAAAAAAACCGAAGGAGCTTGCCAAAGATGAGGCCATTACGGCTCGCCTTTAGGTGTCCTCCTCGGGATAGCGTCATTTAAAGAACGAGGGTCAGCAGAACGTAAAAAAAAAAAAAAAAAAAAAAAAAAGGAAAAAGATCTGGAAAAAAACTGTGAAAAAACCGAAGGAGCTTGCCAAAGATGAGGCCATTACGGCTCGCCTTTAGGTGTCCTCCTCGGGATAGCGTAATTTAAAGAACGAGGGTCAGCAGAACGTAAAAAAAAAAAAAAAAAAAAACGGAAAAAGAATCTGGAAAAAAACTGTGAAAAAAACCGAAGGAGCTTGCCAAAGATGAGGCCATTACGGCTCGCCTTTAGGTGTCCTCCTCGGGATAGCGTCATTTAAAGAACGAGGGTCAGCAGAACGTAAAAAAAAAAAAAAAAAAAAAAACGGAAAAAGAATCTGGAAAAAAACTGTGAAAAAAACCGAAGGAGCTTGCCAAAGATGAGGCCATTACGGCTCGCCTTTAGGTGTCCTCCTCGGGATAGCGTAATTTAAAGAACGAGGGTCAGCAGAACGTAAAAAAAAAAAAAAAAAAAAAAAAACGGAAAAAGAATCTGGAAAAAAACTGTGAAAAAAACCGAAGGAGCTTGCCAAAGATGAGGCCATTACGGCTCGCCTTTAGGTGTCCTCCTCGGGATAGCGTCATTTAAAGAACGAGGGTCAGCAGAACGTAAAAAAAAAAAAAAAAAAAAAAAAAGGAAAAAGAATCTGGAAAAAAACTGTGAAAAAAACCGAAGGAGCTTGCCAAAGATGAGGCCATTACGGCTCGCCTTTAGGTGTCCTCCTCGGGATAGCGTATTTAAAGAACGAGGGTCAGCAGAACGTAAAAAAAAAAAAAAAAAAAAAACGGAAAAAGAATCTGGAAAAAAACTGTGAAAAAAACCGAAGGAGCTTGCCAAAGATGAGGCCATTACGGCTCGCCTTTAGGTGTCCTCCTCGGGATAGCGTAATTTAAAGAACGAGGGTCAGCAGAACGTAAAAAAAAAAAAAAAAAAAAAAAAAGGAAAAAATCTGGAAAAAAACTGTGAAAAAAACCGAAGGAGCTTGCCAAAGATGAGGCCATTACGGCTCGCCTTTAGGTGTCCTCCTCGGGATAGCGTATTTAAAGAACGAGGGTCAGCAGAACGTAAAAAAAAAAAAAAAAAAAAAAAACGGAAAAAGAATCTGGAAAAAAACTGTGAAAAAAACCGAAGGAGCTTGCCAAAGATGAGGCCATTACGGCTCGCCTTTAGGTGTCCTCCTCGGGATAGCGTCATTTAAAGAACGAGGGTCAGCAGAACGTAAAAAAAAAAAAAAAAAAAAAAAAAACGGAAAAAGAATCTGGAAAAAAACTGTGAAAAAAACCGAAGGAGCTTGCCAAAGATGAGGCCATTACGGCTCGCCTTTAGGTGTCCTCCTCGGGATAGCGTCATTTAAAGAACGAGGGTCAGCAGAACGTAAAAAAAAAAAAAAAAAAAAAAAAGGAAAAAATCTGGAAAAAAACTGTGAAAAAAACCGAAGGAGCTTGCCAAAGATGAGGCCATTACGGCTCGCCTTTAGGTGTCCTCCTCGGGATAGCGTATTTAAAGAACGAGGGTCAGCAGAACGTAAAAAAAAAAAAAAAAAAAAAAAACGGAAAAAGAATCTGGAAAAAAACTGTGAAAAAAACCGAAGGAGCTTGCCAAAGATGAGGCCATTACGGCTCGCCTTTAGGTGTCCTCCTCGGGATAGCGTCATTTAAAGAACGAGGGTCAGCAGAACGTAAAAAAAAAAAAAAAAAAAAAAGGAAAAAAATCTGGAAAAAAACTGTGAAAAAAACCGAAGGAGCTTGCCAAAGATGAGGCCATTACGGCTCGCCTTTAGGTGTCCTCCTCGGGATAGCGTAATTTAAAGAACGAGGGTCAGCAGAACGTAAAAAAAAAAAAAAAAAAAAAACGGAAAAAGAATCTGGAAAAAAACTGTGAAAAAAACCGAAGGAGCTTGCCAAAGATGAGGCCATTACGGCTCGCCTTTAGGTGTCCTCCTCGGGATAGCGTAATTTAAAGAACGAGGGTCAGCAGAACGTAAAAAAAAAAAAAAAAAAAAAACGGAAAAAGAATCTGGAAAAAAACTGTGAAAAAAACCGAAGGAGCTTGCCAAAGATGAGGCCATTACGGCTCGCCTTTAGGTGTCCTCCTCGGGATAGCGTCATTTAAAGAACGAGGGTCAGCAGAACGTAAAAAAAAAAAAAAAAAAAAAAAAAAGGAAAAAAATCTGGAAAAAAACTGTGAAAAAAACCGAAGGAGCTTGCCAAAGATGAGGCCATTACGGCTCGCCTTTAGGTGTCCTCCTCGGGATAGCGTAATTTAAAGAACGAGGGTCAGCAGAACGTAAAAAAAAAAAAAAAAAAAAAAAAAACGGAAAAAGAATCTGGAAAAAAACTGTGAAAAAAACCGAAGGAGCTTGCCAAAGATGAGGCCATTACGGCTCGCCTTTAGGTGTCCTCCTCGGGATAGCGTCATTTAAAGAACGAGGGTCAGCAGAACGTAAAAAAAAAAAAAAAAAAAAAAAGGAAAAAATCTGGAAAAAAACTGTGAAAAAAACCGAAGGAGCTTGCCAAAGATGAGGCCATTACGGCTCGCCTTTAGGTGTCCTCCTCGGGATAGCGTAATTTAAAGAACGAGGGTCAGCAGAACGTAAAAAAAAAAAAAAAAAAAAAAAAAACGGAAAAAGAATCTGGAAAAAAACTGTGAAAAAAACCGAAGGAGCTTGCCAAAGATGAGGCCATTACGGCTCGCCTTTAGGTGTCCTCCTCGGGATAGCGTCATTTAAAGAACGAGGGTCAGCAGAACGTAAAAAAAAAAAAAAAAAAAAAAAACGGAAAAAGAATCTGGAAAAAAACTGTGAAAAAAACCGAAGGAGCTTGCCAAAGATGAGGCCATTACGGCTCGCCTTTAGGTGTCCTCCTCGGGATAGCGTATTTAAAGAACGAGGGTCAGCAGAACGTAAAAAAAAAAAAAAAAAAAAAACGGAAAAAGAATCTGGAAAAAAACTGTGAAAAAAACCGAAGGAGCTTGCCAAAGATGAGGCCATTACGGCTCGCCTTTAGGTGTCCTCCTCGGGATAGCGTCATTTAAAGAACGAGGGTCAGCAGAACGTAAAAAAAAAAAAAAAAAAAAAAAAACGGAAAAAGAATCTGGAAAAAAACTGTGAAAAAAACCGAAGGAGCTTGCCAAAGATGAGGCCATTACGGCTCGCCTTTAGGTGTCCTCCTCGGGATAGCGTAATTTAAAGAACGAGGGTCAGCAGAACGTAAAAAAAAAAAAAAAAAAAAAAAACGGAAAAAGAATCTGGAAAAAAACTGTGAAAAAAACCGAAGGAGCTTGCCAAAGATGAGGCCATTACGGCTCGCCTTTAGGTGTCCTCCTCGGGATAGCGTCATTTAAAGAACGAGGGTCAGCAGAACGTAAAAAAAAAAAAAAAAAAAAAAAAGGAAAAAAATCTGGAAAAAAACTGTGAAAAAAACCGAAGGAGCTTGCCAAAGATGAGGCCATTACGGCTCGCCTTTAGGTGTCCTCCTCGGGATAGCGTCATTTAAAGAACGAGGGTCAGCAGAACGTAAAAAAAAAAAAAAAAAAAAAAAAGGAAAAAAATCTGGAAAAAAACTGTGAAAAAAACCGAAGGAGCTTGCCAAAGATGAGGCCATTACGGCTCGCCTTTAGGTGTCCTCCTCGGGATAGCGTAATTTAAAGAACGAGGGTCAGCAGAACGTAAAAAAAAAAAAAAAAAAAAAACGGAAAAAGAATCTGGAAAAAAACTGTGAAAAAAACCGAAGGAGCTTGCCAAAGATGAGGCCATTACGGCTCGCCTTTAGGTGTCCTCCTCGGGATAGCGTCATTTAA